>NW_026652286.1:96639866-96854684 GCF_009828535.3 Hylobates moloch
CTAAAAACTCTCAATAAATTAGGTATTGATGGGACGTATCTCAAAATAATAAGAGCTATCTATGACAAACCGGGTTCTTAAGATGTAGACATTTTCAAGGATTTGCATTTATCTTTATGGAGGAGGAATCTTAATTTAAGAATGTATTCCTTTAAAAAATTAAAAAAATTTTTTTTAACTTCAGTCTCTGTGCTAGTAAGAATGTATTCTTTATAAGTCTATTAGTAAAGTGAACTCATGACAGTTTATTCTCTTTAATTGTAAAATAAAAAGAAAAGTTTTAAATCATATCTCCTACTTCAGGAAACATCTGAACTTGACTCTCCTTCTAATAAATATTTTATTGTTTATGAAAATTATGTTTGTTAATTTTTCCAATATTAAAATTGACATATGCTTCCCAAGTTTTAAAAGCTCCAAAAGGTGGGAAAAAGAGATATAATTATAATCCCACTCTTCAAACAGTTATTTAAACATTTTGTATAGGGCATTTTCTTCCAGCTTTAAAATGACTTTTCAAAATAGGTGATTTGGCTTTAAGATTTTAAGAAGCTCTTAAAGGTATTACTGCTCATGATTAAAATGTATACAGTATTTCAACGTTAAAGGTCTTTTTTAATGTTTTATCACTACCACTTAATTCAATGTCATAACCATAGCAAAACAAACAATTTCTTAGATTTAGTGGAATAAATTTCCTCCTCGAGTGAAACAAATTTCCAGGTTGAAACCATAGTATAGCCTTCAAGAAAATGAATTCTGTTAACAACCCAAAGGTGCAGGAAATGGATTATCTGCTAGGGCTCCCAGGAAAGAATGCAGCCTGCTGACATTTTAGCCCAGTAAGACCTGTATTGGGCTTCTGACCTACAGAAGTATGAGATAACAAATTTGTGTTGTTTTAAGCTGCCAAGTTAGTGGGAATTTGTTATGGCAGCAATAGTAACCTAATACAGTAACTTTTGATACCTTGTCTTAATTAGGGTCTGTTTATAAACACAGAGCAGAAAATTACAGGACTACTTCATTCTTGGTGACTTTGGTCTACCTTCTTTTTGTCTTTAAACATTTGTCTACTTCATTATCTTATGATGGACTATGCTCTCTTATAATACTCTGAATTCATTCCTAAGACAGCTCTTTCTTTACCTGCTCTTTACTGAGAGATTCCATGCCAATTCTTAAGGTCCCTATCTTTGTCCACTCAGCTAGAGAGTCTAATTGTCTTTTTCCCATTCCTACACTCTTCTTAGAGAGCTTACTCCCACAGCACCTACTTATTGGCCTTGTGGACACGGTGATTTGACACCTTGCTGACTCATTCTTCTTATAAATAAGTGAATCAGAAGTGGAAATCTCACTCTAGTTGGACCAACCATATCCTCCTCGCAGAAATTTGGATTTTGAACTCAGATCATTTTAAATATGCATCCACTTAAATTTAATACATATCAGTACATTCAAATACATTCAATATCTATACCCTTATATATTGAATATATATCTATAATTGAGTATATACATATATTTATGAATGACAAAAGCAGCTATCTTCCATGTGCACAGAAAAGTGGAAAAAAACACTGTAGAGACAGAAAAACAAATCAGGTGTATATTAGTTTCTTATGGCTGCTGTAACAAATTACCACAAACTTGGTGGCTTAAAACAACAGTAATGTATTATTTTACAGTTCTGAGGGCAAGAAATCCAAAAACAGTTTCACTGGGCTGAAACCCAGGTGTTGGCAGAGTCACGCTGGAGGTTGTGGGAGAAAATCAGCTTCGTTGCCTTTTCTAGCTTTCAGAGGTTTATTTCTTGATTCATGACCCTTTCCTCTGTCTCCAAAGCCAGCAGAGCAGCATCATCAAATCTCTCTCTACTTCCATCATCATATGGCCTTCATTTTTGTAGTAAAATCTCCTTTTGCCTAGCTCTTATGATGACATTTGGGATTACATGTAGGACCCACCTGGGTAATCCAGGATAATCCCCCATTTCAAGAACTTTAACTTAATCACTTCTACAAAAATCTCTTTGCCACATAAAATAACATTCACGGTTTCCAGAGGTCAGAACCTGGATATCTTTAGGGGCCATTATTCAGCCTACCACAAAGTATATGGAGAAAAATAATACAGAGAAATACAACTCCAGAGAGACCTAAAGAGAAATCAGAGACTTAAAGAGAAGAGAATACCTACCTTGGCTCCTTACAAATTTCTAGTTCCTTCTTTTTGTCACTTAGCAGGTTTTGGTGTTTCTTATCTTCTGGGGTTCCATATGGCACTTTTGATTTTTATGATATGTACATAGTTTACTTAAGCAAGCTTGATTAGTTTTCTGATATATTTTTTTCCTCAACCAAATGAATGCTAAGATACTCTTTTGTATAAGATGGCCACATTGGCCAGTTGCTATAGATGATCAGTCTAGACTCATGGTCAGTTATGTCTTCTGAATAAATAGTTTTCGTTTCAAACCAAATTGCCTCTCAGTCCATTCTAATTGTATCCCACTTCTGGTCTGCCTTGATCTGCAGGTCTGTCTAACTGTTGGCTTCTGGCTTCAGAAAAAGAAGGTAGCTTCCAGGCTAATTTGGTTTCCCTTCTTAAGTTTTCCTTCCACACTTTATAATATAGTGGGGTGCTAAAGGAGTCTGAAGTTCACATATTCTAAATGTCTGCCACTTACCAATGGTGTAGTTTGGGGCAAGATGCTTAATCTTTGTAAACCTCAGTTTTCTCATCCGTAAAATGGAGATAATGAAATCAGCTTTCTAAGGTTATTAGGAGGAATAAATTAAATACATGCATGTATATTTAAGTGTATTGTACAAACCCTGGCTTATGTTATTGTTATTATTATTATTCCTTCTTGCTATTATTATATAATATTTAACTTTCAAGGTTGAAGCCTTGCAACATCTGAAAAGAACTAGTAGAAGTGTTTGTTTTTAATTATATGTGGTTCCATTTCTTAGACCATTTTGGCTAAGCCTACAACAACATAAAGAAAAAGCACAATGTCCCCATTTCACAGATGAGAAAACAAACGGTCAGACAGGCTAAGTGTCACTTGATTAAAAAAAAAAAAAGTGATAAAGCCAGTCTCAAAATTTAGGTTTTTTGATTTTAGTTTTGTATTTTTCATTAATCCATGATATTGTGAATGCACAGTGGTTCAAAAATAGAGTTCAGGGAATGTTATTTTCTCTATGGCTGAATTGTCTCTTCTAAACTGTGACTACAATACTTTGCCTCTGAGCCTTTTCATACCTTCCCATATGCCTTTGATTTTCTGGTGTCTAAATCTGTCTTTCTCCACATTGAGCTAGAGATGAAAATAACCATTCTGAGCAAAAAAGCTTGGTTAAAGTTTTAAGTTCTCCTGTGCCATGAGGACATAATTTTGCTGACTGCTTCTTTCAAGACTTCCGTTACTTTTTCATTTCTTAGACTATAAACGAAGGGATTCAGAAGAGGGGTCACCATTGTGGTGAGGACAGCTGTCACTTTGTCAAAATCCATTGAATGACTCTGGCTGGGCCTGACATACATGAAGATGTTGCTCCCATAGGCAATGGAAATGACGATGATGTGAGAAGCCCAGTTGGAAAAGGCCTTCCGACATCCTTGGGCTGAGGGGATGTGCAGGATGGTAGAAATGATGTAGATGTAGGACACAGTGGTGAGCACCAGTGAGGTCAAGAGGATGAGGGAAGATAAGAGAAAGTTTATCATCTCGATGAAATGAGTGTCTATACAAGATACGTGTAGCAGAGGGCCGATGTCACAGAAGAAGTAACTAATTTCCTTGTAACAGAAAGGCAATCTGGACACCACAATGGTTGGGCACAACACAGACAGGAAGGCTCCAGCCCAGCAGCCCAGAACTAGTAGGGGGCAGGCCCTGCTGTTCATGATGATGGTGTAGTGCAGGGGGTCACAGATGGCCATGTAGCGGTCAAAGGACATCACTGCCAAGAGGATAAACTCCACTGTCCCCAAGAAAAAAAATAAGTTTGGATGATGCACCCAGCAAAAGATATGGTCTTCTTGTCCTGCAGGAGACAGGCTAATAGCTTTGGGGTAACTGAGGTGGTGAAAAAAATGTCCAAAAATGACAAATTACTGAGGAAGAAGTACATTGGGGTTTGGAGGCAATGATTCGCCCATATTAGGGAAATGATGGCAACGTTTCCTGTTAGAGTAAGCATATAAGTAAACAAGAGGACTACACAAAGGGAAATGTGAAACTTCTGAAGAACAGGAAAGGCTGTCAGGGTAAACTCAGTCACTGTGGTCTGATTTTGGATATCCATTGCAGGCAATGCTTAGTGGGCAGCACATCTCTGAAAAAAAAAATGATAAAATACAGAGATGACACTCGGCTTAAGGAAGTTTTCAACTCCCATATCTGTGATAAGAGTGAAGTAGAAAAAACTTTGTGTGAGGAGTCAAGAGTGATTTGTTCACAGTCTGCTTCTGACTTTATTAAAGGTGGTCCCTTGGGTAAATGACATTACTTCTTCTGACTTCAGTATTCTCACATTTAAAAGTTTTGATTGAATGAAATCATCCTCATGGTCCCTATAATCCTAGTCTTTATGATTTTAGTCTCTTTTACACAATGCTCCTTCCTGTCTCTTTTTTGCTCTTCCTGACCTACTACTTTCCTAGCTAAATTCTGTTCTTAAAAAGAGAGGCATACTAAACTGAGAATCCAGTCAATTATTTGAAAAATTGAGAAAAAGAAGGTTAATAAAACTTGAGTTAGGCCTGGTGCGGTGGCTCACACCTGTAATCCTAGCACTTTGAGAGACCGAGGTAGGTGGATCACGAGGTCAAGATACTGAAACCATCTGGCCAACATGATGAAACCCTGTCTCTACTAGAAATACAAAAATTAGCTGGGTGTGGTGGCACACATCTGTAGTCCCAGCGACTCGGGAGGCTCAGGCAGGAGAACTGCTTGAACCCAGGAGGCGGAGGTTGCAGTGAGCTGAGATCACGCCACTGCACTTCAGCCTGGTGACAGAGTGAGACTCTGTCTCAAAACAAACAAAAAACAAAAAAAACTTGTGACTTTTCTCAAAGTTATTTCAACTTTGAAGATATCTTCTAAATCAAAGAACAGAAACTGTTAAAACTGGCCAAGACAGTTAAATTGAGGGGAGTCTACATTTACCTCTACTCATTTTTGTTATTGTCACCATGTTTTGAATATCAGTGTAACAGACAATCGGACACAAATTACTCTGATCAGTCTTTCCCTACTTAGTTTTTCTTTGTTTTTACTTTATATAATAGAAATGTTTTGATCTTTACACTGTTATGGAACAAGTAGGTCCATAATACATAATTCATAATCTGTGTAACCTATTTTAAATATTTTGAAAAAATCTTATGGGAAAATGATTATTTGTTGTTATTCTTGTTGTTTGTTGCCATGTTACATTTATGGCAGCATCCAAAAGAATAATAAACGTTTCCCCTTCCCTTCTCCAACTCATTCTTACAGGTTTTCCCAAAGAAGTCTTTTATACTCAGCATTTTTTTCCCAGCCATTTGAAGAGTAGGTTATTAATAATACTGCAAAAAAGTGGATGCCAAAACATGTACTTGATCTATCAAAAAGATGTATATGAAACACTCAGCTTAATCTCTGAATACTGCCCAGCTTCACCGAAGATCTGTTTCATGTCTATGTAATTCAGTTGAAGCACTGTCCTCTGGTGTATTATTTTGTGGCTAGTCCTCTAGTTTCAAGTTAAAACAACCATTTGATATCCCTGAACTAGGTAAATTTTTTAACGTGGTGCACACAGAATTCCTCTTTGAGACAGGCCATTTCCTCAGACTCTCTACCTGCCAGAAGCTGTTATTATTATTATTATTTCATTTATTCATTCTTTTAATTAACGCACAGTTTTCTTTAGCATATGCCGTGCATCATGCAAATTTTCAGGTGCTGGAGCTATATCAGAGGAAAACAAAAAACGTAAAGCAAAAACAAAGCAAAAATGTTAACAGCAAAAAACTTCCCCTATGAGGCTTACAGTATAGCTAAGGGAGACAGAAAATTAGATAAGTAAAATAAATGCTATGATCTTGATTGTGATAAGTCTCAGAGCTAAGACATTTTTTCTAAACATATTTCCATTTGCAAATCTGGCTGTGACTTTTTCTGGTTCTTGTAGTTGCTTCTTTATTTTTATTCACTACTCATTTTTTTTTTCATGAATCAAGGTATCCTTGTTATTTTAACAATTATCTTCATCTTCTCTGTTCCATATAAGAAAATTCTGGTTTCTTATAATTTTTTAACATTTCTAGGTTGTTGGTAAGTACACTTTACAAATGCCCAGTGGTTTTTGTCTATTTAAGAGTAATTTTCAAATGTAAGTGGAATGGAATTACTTGACTTGATGTTGAGCTTAGTAGCTCTTTTTACTCCCTCAATATCCTTGGTCCTGGTTTCTAGATCCATGAGTATCGGTCCTCTCCATATTCCTTCCCAGTCTAAATATTTCTTTTATTTTTCATGAGGTCAGGCACCATATCTATTTCATACTTCATTCTTTGAGCACAGAAGGTGCTCATTGATTTACTAAATAAATAAATCAGAATTGGGGAAGCTTCTCCCTTAAGCATGAGGTTGCAGCTGCCAGAAGGGTAAGCAATGGTAAGCTCTATAGCTTGTATTTTCATATATCCAGTACAGACTTCTATCACAACCTGTACTTTCTTGGTGTGTTTTTCTTTGTCCAGTTATCAGGATCTGTGTAGTTTTGGAAAACTGATTCCTGCAATATTAATGCAGGGCTTGGGAAGAAACCCAAACATCACAATGCCTAATCGAGATCTTTCGTAGTTTAGAGGCGGGAGACAAACAAAAAGGGGGAAGTCTATGATGAAAAGAGAAGTTTACAATAGTAAGGTGCATTATTCCACTGCTTCTAGTAATTTTTTGAATTGTTACAAGGTGGGCTGTTTAATTATATAAGTTATTAAAGAATTCCAAAGGGTAATATCTATTGAAATAGGCTCTTGGCACCAATAGAAACTCTTTTTACCACAAATACTCTAAGTTCTCTCCTCGCTCTACTGCTCTTTTGCCCAGACAATAAACTTCCAAACCATTGACTACTGCACAAAGAGCAAAACTATATCTGGTTAGGCCAGTAATAATGTTACTGAGATATAATACAAAAATAGAATAGAGCACACTCTGTAGACAAGGAGAAACACTTTAGAATTCCCCTGCATTTTCCCCTTCCTCCCTTCATCACTGATAACACTGAAGACTGACAGATATCTTAAGGCAGAATAATGAAGATTTTCATACCTATCATCCCATTGTTCAATGCCTCTCATCCCATTGTTCCTTTCATTTGTCTAATTTCTTTACAACATCCTTAATGTCTTACATTTTTTTTTCTTGCTGGGTAGTCTTTTAGGACCCCGATAGGACTTGATTCCCCTCTGGTATTTTAAAAATTGAACAACTCAGGCTTTTCAAAAGCATTATACAATTTTTAAACAATCAAAATCTGTGGTCGTTGAAAACAGAGTTGTTATTTGCCATGATTGTCATAAAAAATTTATCACTATGGAAAAAATGGTATTGTGAGCTTTCCATTTTGCTGTACTTTGGGTCAAATATACATCCCTGAGGAGAACTGAATATGTAGCATTGCTCTCCTTTGTGGAGTCTCTTAACTTCTGAAAAGAACCTGGCCTTTTTAAAGTTATCTCAGGGCCCTGAGGACCTCATCATATCTAGGAAGGAAGGCTCTGGGCTCTCTGGACTGTAATGACCTGTGTGTAACAATTTAGGCTTTCATTTTTGGGGGCATTTGTTCCCTCATTAACATTTCTGTGGATCCTTAGAAAATTGCATAAAATTGCACATTTAAAGATTCAAGAATTAGTCAGGAAAATGTAGCATAATAGGAAAAAGTGTAGCAGGTTTTAGAATGAATGATGTGCTATATTTTTTGTTTAATCACTTGTAGCTTTATGATCTTTTTTTTTTTTTTTTTGAGACGGAGTCTTGCTCTGTCGCCCAGGCTGGAGTGCAGTGGCGCGATCTCGGCTCACTGCAAGCTCCTCCTCCCGGGTTCACGCCATTCTCCTGCCTCAGCCTCTCCGAGTAGCTGGGACTACAGGCGCCCGCCACCACGCCCGGCTAATTTTTTGTATTTTTAGTAGAGACGGGGTTTCACCGTGGTCTCGATCTTTTGACCTCGTGATCCGCCCGCCTCGGCCTCCCAAAGTGCTGGGATTACAAGCGTGAGCCACCGCGCCCGGCCGCTTTATGATCTTTTAACAGGACTCTTAAGCATCCTGAGTTTTATCTTCCTCATCTCTAAAATGGCAAAAGTAGTAATGCCAGATTCAAGGTCCTAAGACAGTGCCTACCACAGTGATTTATACCGAGTAGGTGCTCACTAAATGTTTGTTAAGAACATAGGGTTGGGAAAGAGTGAACAGAAATGAAATAAGATGTGATGCAGGTCGGGGATTAGATGTAACTCAAATTCTTTACTATCAGTAAAATGTAAAAATGTTTGTTACTGAAGTATATTAAAAGATTTAATTACATACTTATGATAAAGATAAAACATTTGACACCCTCCCTCATAAAATATTTGACAGAATGGTAATTACATATTAATTTATAAAATTACCCATAAACAAATTTAAGTGACACTCAGATTGTTTAACATAAATACAGATAATTACATGACAAAGTATACTTACATTATACTGCTTGTAGAACAATTGGTAATTTCTTCATTCAAATATGTTAAGAAATTTGAACTTCAAGTATTTTTTTCCTACTCCATATCATTCATTATTCTTTAAATGCTTTCATTGCTCCAATTTTGAATTCTCTATAAACCTACCTCTGTTTTAGCTGAGACTCCTCCTTATACCACACTTAATCCCCTTTGCAGAACCATACCGAATGGTTATTCATTTTTGGCTGGAATACTCCATCCATCTTCCCTTGATTGAGAAGCTGTCTTTTTATAACCTCTAATTACTTTTCCCAGTTCTTTTTCTTAGTCCCATTGAAGAAGTCTAAGTCTTGATTTATACTAAGTCCAAGTGTTATACCATTATTTAATCATTTCATCCTACATATCTAGTGTATCTCAAACTTTGAATATTCCTCTGAGTTTCAAGGACTACATTTTTGCCAAAAGAATTTCGATTTGGTAATGAATCAAGACATTAGACACGATTGAATTAAGCATGGGTCCTTGACTTCTATTTTAGATCACTGGTAAAATGACTGAAAGCTTCTCAACTCTCAATTTTTTTTTCAGCAGTTGGAATGTAATTTCCTGTCTATTCAGTCAATTTCTATTTCTTCAGTGGATCCATCCAGAAAATTGAAGTTTTTCAAACCCACAGAATGTCAGGTTAGAAGAAAACTTAAAGGGCATCTGAGCCAACTTTGTCCTAAAAAGTTCTACAATATCTTCGATAAGTTATCCAGTGACATTAAACTTGCTATTCTTAAATCATCTTATTTTACTTTAACATTCTTGATTGTTAGAAAATATTGTATTTGTAGTCAGTGAAGTAATCTCTTTAACCTTCAGCAATTTGTTTAGGTATTCCTGCTTATTCATCAGGCATATTGTGACTTGATTTTAGATACATCTACCTTATTTGCTCTCCCTAGAAAATAATATGACCTTCCCTATATTAAAGTGATTATAATTGTGATCTTTAATAATTTTTTGTTTACCTTCAGAGATCGAGATTAGAATGGCTCTTGGGACTATTGCATAGAAAAGATTTATTATTACTGCAATCAAATAATGCTAGAATGGAAGTAACTAATCACAGTTAAAAAGTTAAGGTTTCCTGGAAAACTCTCTTGGGTGTTTTCAGGAAAAACTTAGAGACCTGCTTTAAAGCCTCAGAGAAATAGAAACTTGGAAAACTTAAAAAAAAATCTGACATGTTCATAATGTCTTAAAATAGGCTTTCAGCTGCTCTTCAAAGTGAGATTATTTACATATATGTACATATTTTAAAATCCATTTATTGAGGTATGCTTTATACATAATTAGTAATTTAAAACATATAATTTATTAAATTTTGACATGTATACAGTCATGTAGCCACTGTCATCAACATGACCATATTTTAAAAATATTTCCATTACCTTAAAACATTTTCTGGTGCTCTTTTGCAATATTCTTCCCCCACCCCAGCTCCTGAAACCACTGACATGTTTCATATCACTATAATTTTGAATTTTCTAAAATTTTACATAAATGGAATCTTATAGCACATAGTATTTTGTACTTTGTTCCTTTCACTTAAGTTGATGCTTTGACAGTAATACAAATGATTCAAGTATCAGTAGTTTCTGCCTTTGTACTGTTGAAGATGATCAATTGTATAGATTGCACAGATATACCACAGTTTGGGTCTCTATTCATCAGATAATGGGCACTTGAGTTGTTTCAAATTTTGGCTATTATGAATATAGTGTCTATGAACATTTGAGTTTCTGTTTTTGTGTGAATATTTGTTTTTATTTGTCTTGGATACATTCTTAAGAACGGAATTACTATGTTGGATGGTAAAAGGAGATAGTTTGACTTCCTCTTTCCACATTTGTTTGCCTTTTCTTTCTTTCTCTCACCTGACTGCTCTGCCTAGGACATCCAGTACTATGTTGAATAGGAGTGGTAATAGAGGGCATCCTTGTCTTGTTGCAATTTTCAAAGAGAAGCCTTCCGGCTTTTGCCCATTCTGTGTGATGTTGGCTGTGGGTTTGTCGTAGAAGGCTTTCAATTTTTTGTACTAAGTTTCTTCAATGCCTAGTTTATTGAGAGTTTTTAACATAAAGTGATGTTGAATTTTATTAAAAGCCCTTTCTGTATCCATTGAGATAATCTTGTGGTTTTTGATTTTAGTTCTGTTTGGTGGTGAATCACATTTATTGATTTGTGTATGTCAAAGCAACCTTGCATACCAGGGATAAATCCTACTTGATCGTGGTAGAGTAGCAGCTTTTTGATGTGCTGCTGCTATATTCAGTTTGCTAGTATATTGTTGAGTATTTTTGTATCTCTGTTCATCAAGGATATGGCCTGAAGTTTTCTTTTTTTGTTGCATCTTTGCCAGGTTTTGGTATCAGGATGATGCTGGCCTCATAGAATGAATTAGGGAGGAGCCCTCCTCCTCAATTTTTTGAAATGGTAGGCATGGTACCAGATTTTCTTTATATATCTGGTAGAATTCAGCTGTGAATCTGGTTTTTCTGGTTGGTAGGGTTTTTATTAATGATTCAATTTCAGAACTCATTGTAAGTCTGTTCAGGGATTACATTTCTCCCTGGCCCAATATTAGGAGGTTGTATGTATCCAGGAATTTATTTCTTCTAGATTTTCTTTTTTTTTTTTGAGACGGAGTCTCACTCTGCCACCCAGGCTGGAGGTGCAGTGGCATGATCTCAGCTCACTGCAAGCTCCGCCTCCCGGGTTCATGCCATTCTCCTGCCTCAGCTTCCCAAGTAGCTGGGATTGATCACTATTTTTATTGTGCTGTGGTTCCAGAATGAGGTTGGTATGATTTCAGTTTTGAAAAATTTGGTGAGGATTGTTTTATGCCCGAGTGTGGTTGATTTTAGAGCATATGACATGTGCAGATGAGAGGAATGTATATTCTGTTGTTTTTGGTTGGAGCATTCTGCAGATGTCTATTAGGTCTGTTTGGTCAAGTGTTGAGTTCAGATCTTGAATATCTTTGTTAGTATTCTTCCTCAGTGATCTAATACTGTCAATAGGGTATTGAATTCTCCCACTGTTACTGTGTAGTTATCTAAGTCTCTTTGTAGGTCTCTATGGACTTGCTTTATGAATCTGAGTGTTCTTTTGTTGTGTGCATATATATTTAGGACAATTAGGTATTTTTGTTGAATTGAACCCTTTACCATTATGTAATGCCCTTCTTTGTCTTTTTTGGCCATTTTTGGTTTAAAGTCTGTTTTGTCTGAAATTCGAGTAGTAGCCCCTCCTTTTTTGTTGTTGTTGTTGTTTTGTTTGCTTGGTAGATTTTTCTCCACCCCTTTACTTTGAACCTATGGTGTCATTGTATGTGAGATGGGTCACATACAGCATACAGTTGGGTCTTGCTTCTTTATTGAACTTGCTACTGTATGCCTTTTAATTGGGGCATTTAGCCAATTTACATTGAAGGTTAATATTGATATGTGTGGATTTGATACTGGCATGTTGTTAACTGGTTATTATGCAGACTTGATTGTGTGGTTGCTTTATATTGTCACTAGTGTATGTACTTAAGTGTGTTTTTGTGGTGGCCAATAATGGTCTTTTCTTTCCATATTTAGCACTCCCTTACAACCTCCTTGTAAGGCAGGTCTGTTGGTAGCAAATTCCCTTAGCATTTGCTTGTCTGAAAAGAATCTTATTTCTTCTTCAGGTATAAAGCTTAGTTTGGCTGGATATGAAACCCTTGGTTGAAAATTCTTTTAAGAATGCCGAATATAGGCCCCTAATCTCTTCCGGCTCATAGGGCTTCTCACTGAAAAGTTCACTGTTAGCCTGATGAGGTTCCTTTTGTAGGTGATCTGTACCTACTCTGTAGCTACCTTTAATATTTTTTCTTTTATTTCTACTTTGCAGAATGAATCTTATGACTATGTGTCTTGGGGATGGTCATCTTGATTAGTATCTCTAAGGGGTTCTCTGCATGCATTTCTTGAATTTGAAAATCAGTCTGCCTAGCGAAGTTGGAGAAATTTTTGTGGACAATATTCTCAGTATGTTTTCCAAGTTGCTTGCTTTCTGTCTCTCTTTCAGTGATATCCATGAATTGTAAATTTGGTCTCCTTATTTGATCTTATATTTCCTGGAGGTTTTGTTCATTCTTCTTTATTGGTTTTTCTTTATTTTTGGGTTACTGAGTTATTTCAGAGAACTAGTCTTCAAGCTCTGAGATTCTTTCCTTAGCTTGGTCAATTCTGTTGTTAATACTTATGATTGTATTGTGAAATTCTTGAAGTGAGTTTTTTGGCTGTATCACATCAGTCTGATTTTTTTTTCTGAAAATGGCCATTTCATCATCCATCTTCCATATTATTTTGTTGTATTCATTAGAGTCCTTGAATTGGGTTTCGACTTTCTTCTGAATCTCAATCTTCATTTCTATCTATACTCTGTATTCTATTTCTGTCATTTCAGCGTGGTTCCAATTTATTGCTGGAGAACTAGTGTGGTTGTTTGAAGGTCAGAAGACACTCTGGCTTTTTGAGTTGCCAGAGTTCTTGCACTGGTTTTTTCTCATCTGTGTGGGCTGATATTCCTTCAGTCTTTGAAGCTGCTATCCTTTGGATGTTTTTTTGTTCTTTTATCTTCTTTGATGCCCTTGCAAGTTTGATAATGATATAATGTGAGTTCAGTCAACTGGCTTTATTTTTGGAAGGTTTTAGGGGGCTAGTGCTTAGCCTAGTGCTTTTGGGTTGGGTGCTGTAATTCTGGGGGCTGGTATCAGACCTCTGGCTTTGTTCTCTGGCCTCTCAAAGTTAGGAACCTTTGCTGGAGCAGCCAAGATATTCCTGGACCACTGACCATGGCACTCTGATGGATGGTGCCAGCCAAAGCACTTCACTGGGGCAGTAGCAGTGGAATTCATGTTCATTCATGTGTGCCAGCAGTAGCGGCAGTGCGGCAGGGTACCATGCTCATCACCTGTGGTGGGGTATCAGTGGGAGTGGAGCTGTGGCATTCCTATTCATGGTCACATTGGCAATGTCCGTGGTGGGGGCAGGCTGCTGTTGCACACAGGGCTGCCAGCTTCTGTGCCTGTGTTTGCAGTAGCAGGGGTGGTGGTGGTGTATGCGGGGGTTGGGGTTGTCATTGTGTGTGTGTTCATGTCAGCAGCAGCAGCTGTGTTGGGGGAGTGGGGTTGCTGGCATCTGTGTGTGCATTTGTGCTGGCAATGGTGGCACAGCCAGGGGTGGGGTGGCCTCATACCAGTAGCAGTGGTGCAGGGTGCATGTGTACACATGTGCTGGTGAGTGAAGGGAGTTGAGGTCTACCCACTGTCTCACATGCCAGCAGTGTGGTGGGGAGGTGGCTACAGGTGAGTGCATGCTGGAAGACTGGCATGGGAGAGGCTGCAGTCAGGGGACAGTGTGGGTGGGATAGTACATGATGGTGGGGGCCACTCTTTTGGAGCTTTCCCATGGTCAGATGCAGTCTCCTAGTGAGGGAGCTGTGATAAGGGCACTCAGGAAACATCCTGATTGGGTATTTGAGGCTGTGCTATAAGCATGCATGGCCAGGCTATGGTCCTGGGGGTAGGGGCAGCAGACAGGGAGTTGCTTAGATTGTGCTGGACCCATCTCACAGGCAAGACACCCTGCTCTGTTCATGTCCAATAGGTCCCCTAAGGCTAATGTCTCCTAGAGGAGCATAGTGTGCCTTGGGTGATGGGTATCCCTGGCCATGCTCCACTGCAGATGTTTCCACACCAAACCCTCTGGGCTCTGCACTGGCTAGAGTCCTGTCCCTACCACCTCTCTAAGAAGCTGTCCCTGCCAGCTCAAGTGCCCATGGGGCTCATAGGATCTCCTGCTGCCAGGATTCCAGAGGTCTGTGCTGACAGCAGTCACTTCTTGCCTATTCACCTCGCTCCTCCCCCTGGAATTGAGGGCCACGAATGAGCCCCCGTGTGCAGTAGCTCCATGCAGAGTTGCTGGCTTCCTCCCCCTTCAGCCCAGCCTCTGTGTCATCCCTCTGTCCACTCTCAATGCCTTTACTCTGAAGATCTGCTCAGAGTGTGCCTGTCTTCTCAATGTCCCAGTCTCTTGGTGTCAGATGTTCCTTCTGGCTGCTTCTAGTCATTTATCTTGAATCTGGTTTGCATGTCTGTCCCCTCCAAATCCCATGTTGAAATGTGATTCCCAATGTCAGAGGTGGGGCCTAGTGGGAAGTATCAGATCAGGGAGGCAGATCCCTCATGAGTGGCTTAGCACCCTCCCCTTGGTAATGAGGGAGTTCTTGTTAGGTTTGTTCATGTGGGATCTGGTTATTTTAAATAGTCTGAGACTTACCCCTTCTCCATCTTGCTTCTGCTGTCACCATGTGATGTGCTGGCTTCCTCTTCACCTTCCACCATGAGTGGAAACAGAAATATCCTGTCACAGATATGTCTTCCTGACAATGCAAAAATGAACTAACACAGAAGATTGGAACTGAGGAGTGGAGAATTGCTATAAAAATACCTGAAAATGTGAGAGTGGCTTTAGAATTGAGTAATGGGAAGACATTGGAAGAATTTGGAGATCCCAGAAGAAGATGGCAAGACAAGGGAAAGTTTGCAACTTCTTAGAGACTTGTTAAGTGATTATGACCAAATTGCTCATAGAAATATGGACAGCGAAGGCCAAGCTGATTAGGTCTCAGATGAAAATCATGAAGTTATTGAGAACTGGAGCGAAGGTTACCCTGTTATATCCTAGCAAGGAACTTGGCTGCATTGTATTTATATCCTAGGTCTCTGCGTAAGGTTAAATTTAAGAGTGGCAGAAGAAACTTATAAGCAGCAAAGCATTCAAGATGTGGCCTGCCTGCTTATAACAGCCTGGGATCAGATATCAAACAAAATAATTACTTAAAATTGTAACTTATATTTAAAAAAGAAGCAGTACACAAAAGTTTAGAACATTTGCAGCCTGGCAGTGTGGTAGAGAAGGAATCCAAGTGGCTTGCAGAGCCACCACTTGCTAGAAAGATTAGCATGACTAAAAGGGAGCCAAGTACTAATAGCCAAGACAATGGGCAAAAAGCCTTAAAGGCATTCCAGAAGTCTTTAGGACATTCCCCTTCCATTACACGCCCAGAGGCCTTTAGGACATACCCACTCTGGGCAAGGCCTGGGATGCTGCCCAGTGCCACCTTGGGACACCACTCCCTGCATCATGTCTGTTCCACCTTTAGTCATGGCTCAATAAGATCCAGGTACAGCTCAGGTCACAGCTCCAGAGGGCACAAGTTGTAAGCCTTGGTGACTTCGACATGATGTTAAGCCTGCAGTTGCACAGAATGTAGGAGTGACGGAGGCTTGGCAGCTTTCACCTAGATTTCAGAGGAAATATTGGAAGGCCTGGGTGCCCAGGCAGAAGCTTGCTTCAGGTGGAGCCCTTACATAGAGACTCTACTAGAGCAGTGCTGAAGGGAAATATGGTGTTGGAACCTCCACATGGAGACTCCTATGGGACACTGCCTGTGGGAATGGGGCCATCACCCTCCAGACCCCTGAATGGTAGAGCTAGTGGCAGCTTGCACCTTGAACCCGGAAAATCTGCAAGCACTTAACTGCAACCTGTGAGAGCAGCCACAGGGGCTGCAGCCTGCAAAAATGCAGGGGTGGAACTGTCCAAGGCCTTGAGAGTGCACCCCTCACATCACTGTGCCCAGAATGTGGGACATGGAGTCAAGGGAGATTATATTGGAGCTTTAAGATTTAATGTCTGCCCTGCTGGGTTTCAAACTTGTGTGGGCCAGTTGCCTCTTTCTTTTGGCCAATTTCCCTCTATTTAAACGGGAAATGTCTACACATTGCTTTTACCACCATTGTATCTTTAGAGTAAATAACTTGTTTTGATTTTACATGTTCATAGGTGGAAGAAATACGGCCTTGACTCTCATTAAATTTAAGACTTTGGACTTTTGAGTTGATGCTGAGTTGCGTTAAGACATTTTGGGTTGGGGACAAGATGGGCAGTTAGATGTAGCTGTGGTCCATGGCACTCATGGAGAGGAATGAAAAGGGGCAAGTGAATACAATACCTTCAATTGAAATATCCAGGTTATCATATTAGGAATGAATAGGCAAGCAGTTAAGAGCCACAGAGAGTGGGGAGAAGCAGGTTGGAGGGGGGGGCGGGGGTGCAGTGATGGCCCACCCAGGAGAAGCTTGGAGCCAAAGAAACCCTTGTCCCCAGCCAGAGGAGGTGGTGAGTGTTTGTGTGACTCATCTGGGAAGCCACACTTCTCCCATGGATCTTTGCAACCTGTGGAGCAGAAGATCCCCTCATGAGCCCACATCACAAGGACCTTGGATTTGTTACACAAAGCTGGGCAGAGTCCTGGCAAAATAGCCACTATGCACACATAGAGACCCAGGAGTTTTGCATGCTTGGGCCAGAGATACTGCCAAGGTGGAAAATCCTTCTATACACATCCGTAGGAAGGAGGCTGAATACAGGGAGTCAAGCAGCATCATTCTGCAGGCCCCACTTCCACAGCACCTCATGGGTTAAGACCCACTGGGTTAGAATCTGGCCAGCCAAGGGCAGAGGGTTAAGTCAGCTGGAGACAGGACCTTGTTCCTGGAGGGAAGGATGGCCACCATCTTTATGGTTCAGAGGGAAACAGCCGTTCCAGCTTGCTGGCTGTGGAGAATACATACAGTCCGGACGAATAGGGGCCCCCACGGTGCAGCACAATGACCTTGCCAGATGGGGGCCAGACTGTTCTTTAACCTGGGCCCTGACATGGTCCTCCTTACTGGGTAGGTCCTTTGTTCCACAGACAGAACTCCGATCTCTCCCTGGCAGGGAGTTCCTGGAGGAGGGATGACCACCATATCTGTGGTTCTGTAGACTCAGCCATCCCAGGCTGCCAGGGGCACAGAAAAGGAAGGGACCCCAGGGCACAGTATAGCTGCCTTACCAGATCATGGACAGACTGCTTTAGCCAGACTATTTCTTTAACCGGGACCCCAACCCACTTCTCCTCACTGGGTGAGTCCTCAACTCTGCAGACAGAGATCTAATCTCTCCTTAGGAGGGAACACCCAAGGGGAGGAGCAGCCGCCATCTCTGCAGTTCCGTAAACTCAGCCATTTTGTCCTGCTGGCTGAGGAGAATATGGGCAGTCCCGATGAAAGAGGCTTCCTCCGACCCAGCACAATGTGTTTGCTCTACCAAGAAGCAACCAGACCTCTTCATGGGGTGGATTCTTGATCCTGTCCCTCCTGACTGGGTGAGATCTTCCAGCAGGGGACCCCAGCTGCCTCCTGCAGATGCAAGAGAGGCCAAGGAGAGTGGGGTCTGGAGTGGACCCCCAGCAAACCGCAGCAGCCCTACAGTCGAGTGGCCTGACTGTTAAAAGAAAAACAAACAGAAGACAACTACAATATCAACAACAACAACAAAAGACCTTACAAAAACCCCATTCAAAGGTTAGCAACCTCAAAGATCAGAGGTCGATGAGCCTACAAAGATGAGAAAGAATTAATACAAAATGCTGAAAACTCAAAAAGTCAGAGTGCCTTTTCTTCAAATGACTGCAACACCTCTCCAGCAAGGGCACAGAATTGGGCTGAGGCTGAGATGGATGACTTGGCAGAAGTAGGCTTCGAAAAGTGGGTAATAGTGAATTTCACTGAGCTAAAGGAGCATGTTGTAATCCAATGCAAAGAAGCTAAGAATCATGATTAAAAAATACAGGAGCTGATAACCAGAATAGCCAGTTTAGACAGGAGCGTACCTGACCTGATGGAGCTGAAAAACAGAACATGAGAAATTTACAGTGCAATCACAACTATCAGTAGCAGAATAGACCAAGTGGAGGAAAGAATCTCAGAGTTTGAAGACTATCTTTCTGAAATAAGACAGGCTGACAAGAGTAGAGAAAAAAAGAAAGAAAAGAAACAAACAAAACCTCTGACAAATTTGGGACTATGTAAAAAGACCAAACCTACAACTGATTGGGGTATCTGAAATAGACAAGGAGAATGAAACCAAATAGGAAAACATACTTCAGGATATCATCCAGGAGAACTTCCCCAATCTAGCAAGACAGGCCAACATTCAAATTCAGGAAATCCAGAGAACCCCAGTAAGATACTCCATGAGACGTCAACCCCAAGACACATGATCATCAGATTCTCCAAGGTCGAAATGAAAGAAAAAATGTTAAGGGTAGCCAGGGAGAAAGACCAGGTCACCTACAAAGGGAAACTCATCAGACTAACAGAGGATCTCTCAGCAGAAACCCTGCAAGCCAGAAGAGATTGGGGGCCAATATTCAGCATTTTTAAAGAAAAGAATTTCCAGCCCAGAATTTCATATCCGGCCAAACTAAGCTTCATAAGTGAAGGAGAAATAAGATCCTTTACAGACAAGCAAATACTGAGGGAATTAGTCAACACCAGGCCTGCCTGACAAGAACTCCTGAAGGACGCACTAAATATGGAAAGGAAAAATTGTTACCAGCCACTACACAACACAGTGAAGTACACAGACCAGGTGACACTATGAAGCAACCACACAAACAAGTCTGCATCTGTGTTCGTAAGGGATATTTGGCCTATAGTTTTCTTTTCTTGCAGTGTCTCTCTTTGGCTTTGTCTCTTGTAGTGTCTGTTTTTACGCGTCTCTGTTTGGCTGGCCTCATACAATGGGTTTGAAAGTGTTCCTTCCTCTTCAGTTTTTTGGAAGAGTTTGAGAATAATTGGTTGTATTAGTCTGTTCTCATGCCGCTAATAAAGACATACCCAAGATGGGGTAATTTATAAAGAAAAAGAGGTTTAATGGACTCACAGTTTCACATGGCTGGGGAGGCCTCATAATCATGGCGGAAGACAAAGAGAGAGAAAGGCACATCTTACATGGTGGCAGGCAAGAGAGCTTGTGCAGGGGAACTCCCATTTATAAAACCATCAGACTGTCATGAGAACAGTATGGAGGAAACTGCCCCCATGATTCAATTATCTCCATCTGGCCCCACCCTTGACTCATGGGGATTATTACAATTCAAGATGAGATTTGGGTGGGGATGCAGAGCCAAATCATATAAAGTTTATAGAATCATCCATGAATTACTGATTGTGGGCTTTTTTTTTTTTTTTTGTGGTGATTACTGATTTAATCATTTTTGTTCTTACCCTATCATCCTAAGCCCTTTCAATGCTTTGGGGGAAGTGAGAGAAACAGGTATCTCGGGAAGCTCCCCTAACTGCTGGGCACACTAGATGCGTGCTTCACTCCCTCTTGGTCCTGAGGGAGCAATCACGTGATGAGGAGCTCTCTCAGGGCATTGAACTGTGCTGGCTTGGGGGCAGGGACTGATGTGGATAAAGTGAAACTGCTCTTCTTACCTGTTTCAATGCAGCTGTTTTTGGTTATATGTTTGTCTAGAGTGCTGCAATTTCTTAACTGAGTTCTGGGATCTCATAAAAGTATTTTGTCCCTTATGTGAATGTTAAATCAGTGTTTCCACGGGGAGATGAGGGCTGGTACTTCCTAATTTACCATCTTGCTCATGTCACTTTCAGTTTCTCTCTTGATGTGCTACTTTGCACATGGCCCCACAGTATATCAAGTTGTGGTGCTTCATAAATATTCACAAATAATACATTCTTTCAAAAGTTGTCAGAATCATCACTTGTGGTGGGACCTTGGATCTCACCCATCCTTTGTTGATGGGTTAGTCTATGACTTTTGTATTAATAATTTTAATTCTGCCACAAAGCTGTGACTTATTTATGTTGGATATGGGATCTAGACTCCCAGATTAAATACTGCATTATTTTGTTACTGTTACCACTTAGGAACTTCATTACTAACTTGCTGCCAGTGGAGATAATTCAAAACCAGTAAAAGTTGCAATCAGTTCACTTTGGCTCAGTACATTCTCCTCAGGATTAATTTCCAAACTTTGAACTTAAAGAAAAAAAAAAAAAGTCCCTTAGGACATTTACTTATAACTAGAAGACAAAAAAATGAGTTTTTAAAAAGCAGGAAGTTTTAGATATTTATTTCTACTCACAAAATGGACATTACATTAAAGAATATGAACCTTGAGAGTTTAAAACAGATAGAATAAGATAATATCCTATTTAACCAAATATGAGAGTCCCTTCTTAGTTTCCTGTGCATTAGTGGTAAAATAAATTTGACCTCTTCAAAACAAAATTCTCATTTAATTAAAAAAATTTAAATGTATGCATTCTGGGTACTGAAAATGTAGGAAATGTAGAAAAGTAGAGTGATGGAAAAATGCCAGCCATTGTATTACCAAAATTAATCTATGTTAAATATTTGGAGTATTTCATTTCAGCCTATGAGAAATTTTAAAGTGCAATTTAATTATGAATGAATGAAGAGGTTTGAAAATTCCTTTTCTAAATATTTAGTTCCATATTTACCTATAGGCCTATAGGCCTTTTGTTGTATCCAAGTGAAAGCACCTTCCTCTTTGCACTTGAACACAACTTCACCTCCAATCCAGACCACCACTGTACAAACTGATTGGGATATGGGTCTATTCAAAGCAAATAAGACCATGCTAGACATTTTTAAGTGTGTGACTGAAATCAGATACTGAAGCTTGAATCTTATCTTTATTGGGATTTTAACACGATGTGCATGAATAGAAAAAAAAAACACATAAGTAATTTGGGCTTTGCATTTTAGTCTATAGGATAGAAACTTGTGTTTAAAGAACTGTTCTCCCAGAGACTTGGGGTAGTCTTCTGACAGTCAGCTCTCTCTTAAACCAGTGATGAGAATGGTGAGTAATGAGGAACAAACATAAAAGAAGACACTTAAAAAGTCATACTGTCGTTGATTTTGTAAATGACAAGGCGTTAGATAATGTAATATCTTCCAACTGTCACAAAATGTCATGAAAAAATCTAATAAATGAAGACTGTTTTACTACATTGAATCCATAAAAGAACTCAAATTGATCTCTTTAGGTGTTTGATGGGGACCTTGGAGCATAAGGAAATAACATTCCAAGGAAAAGTATAAATCAAAATAAAATTTGAGTAAGAAATAATCAAAATAAGATTTGTCCAGTTACAAAGTGTTACACAGACAGAATTATCTGCAATTCCTTATCAGAGAACTATTCTCTTTTCCTACCACCTGGGTTACAGGTATTAGTATAACTGAGGTTCTCATAGGCTTCTGGCACCAAATGCAGAAAAAATATTTGCTGTGTTTACTTAGGGGTAGATGTTTTGCATGAACAAGACCTCAGTAGAGTTCTTTAACCTAGGGATTTAGCAATGTAAGTATTATTTATAACTAAGAAGACAAAAACAGTGTTGTGAGTAAACAAAACACAACTTTAGATACACTTTAGTCATATAAAGACATAATTAATATAATCTGAATTATACGATGTGGTTTTACTTAATCACTGATTCATTCTCATTAGGATTGTCAATGAGATGCAGGTGATGCAGAGCCAGAGGTAGACTCTCAGTTCTTTTCATGGTACTATTTTTACACCATTCTGTGTTTTCAAACAGTTTTTCTTACCTTTGGGGTTCTCTAGATTCAGAGGCTTTAAGGTTTGTTTGCCTTTTATCAGGGCCTTATGTTTCTCTACATGTCAGTGTTCTTATGTCAAAGACTACCAGCAACATACCTATAGTTAAACAAGTAGGGTTTAATTAATCATCACCATGAGAAGAGCCCACACCGTGGGGAACCACAGAATATTTAAATAAGAAGGTGTACCAACTACAGGATTTGGGCTCTGGTACTTTTGGGAAGTATCTAAAAAAGTAGGGGCTTGCTCTGGATTAAGCATTATTAGAAAAATGAGACAATTCTATTTCTGAGTATCTCAAAATACCTCATCTATAGTGAGGGCAAACAGAGCAAGATAAAGGTATAATTGGTAAAGAGCAGTCATTCATTTGGTGAGAAAAGGTGATGTTTGGTATTTTGTGCCACATGACGATCTTGTCTGAAATGGATGTTTGGTGAGCTTGTTAATGTGCAATGAGAGAAAAACATAGCTGTGAGCATCAGATCAGTTTGTACTCACATTAGGGCTTATCTTTGAACCTCAGAGCAGTTCTGGGTGTTAGGGGCTACTTTTTTCTTATACATTATCATAATTCTTTTTACAGTGGCAAAGTAATGTTTGCTTCTTTATATCGAATCCTGTTTCAGTTGTTAAGGTTATGTTTAGTTGTTGAACATCTCACCCCTCTTTGATGTAAACCAAGCTTTCTGATTCTCTACGATACTTAGCAACAGTATCAACATCCATGGTGACGTTCCTATTTCTAACCTTGCTTCTTAACAGCATTCTGCATCCTACCCTTTGCTGGTTACACTGGTCACACTGCATTGTTGCCTTTTTTAACTAATAAAGCCTCAACAGAGCATAAAAATGTGAAGAAAAGAGCTATATACATAGTTACGGGAAACAATAATAAACTTAAAAGGTGATCTTGCTTTCCAAATATAGTCTTTATAAAGCCATACTATGTTGATAAATTAATCACATTTCTATTTGTGATCACAGTGTTTAGAAACTACATTTAGAGATGGGTTCACTTTAATCAAAATAGGAATGAATTTACAGTAACAAAGATAGTGCTAGACAGCTACACAACTTTTGCTTTTGCCAGAATATTTCCTCCAAATAGAAAAAGTATATGGGAAAACAAATTAGGTACGTAGGTATTTGGTGAACTTTGAGTCAGAACAAAGGACATTAGTAACCAAATAAAATGTTTAATGAAACTAGGTAAAGATAAAGCTAATCTGAGGCTCCCAATGCCACAGCAGGTGTATACCTGACTTGTGTGCAGGATAGACCTTTTCCCTAGAAACAGCATAGGATGGTATAGTCTTTTCATTAATCAATCTTTTAAACTTGTCTCTTTGCCATAGTGGCTAGGAGAATTAAATATTTTGCCTCTTAACATAGTCAGATTATTTAAAAGGAAGCATTTGAGGCTAGTGAAAGCTCATTATTTTTCACTCTTCCAATGTCTACATGTGATGACATGTTGTTACTTTATATGATCTCATTTAAGAGCCACAAGTGTCATGTAAGGTAAACAGCAGAAATTCCTGCTATTGTTTTAGAGATGAGCAAGCAAAAGCTTAGAGAAGTAATATAACTAATCTAACTCCATGGACATTTAGTGGCTAAGCAAATGTTAGACATTAGCTCTTATAACTCAGGGTCTGGAGTTTTTCTGCCATTCTATATTACTACATGAAAAATATTTCAAAGACAATGAGGACATAGAATCTTGGCTTTCATATCGAGGTTATAATACTTCACTGTTACTGATGTGTGATGCTTAATCATTCTGCCTACATAATGCGAGGCTCAGCCTCACTTCTGTGCCGCTGTTCACATGAACAAGGTGCCATACAGAGGCAGCAGAGTTTAGATGTCCTGAAGTTGCTTAGTGTCGTGTTCCTTTGAAATGTGGTGACACTATTGTGCAAATTGACTCCCTTCATACTTCTTTACCTTTTCATTTCTCAAGCTATAAATGCGGGGATTCAGAAAAGAAGTCACTACTATAGTGAGGACAGCTGTCACTTTGTCAAAATCCAGCTAATACCTCTGATTAGGCCTCACACACATGGAGATGGAGTTTCGGCAGGCAATAAAGATGATGGTGATGTGTGAAGCACAGGTGGAAAAGGCCTCCTGACATCCTTGGGCTGAGGGGATGCGCAGGAGGGAGAAATGATGTAGGCGTAGGATGTGGCGTTGAGCACCAGTGAAGTCAGGACCATAAGAGATGATAAAAGGAAGCTTATCATCTCAATGAAATGAGTATCAATACAGGCCACCTGCAGTAAAGGGGCAATGTCACAGAAGAAGGGACTAATTTTTTCAGTACAGTCTGGCAACCTGGACACCACAATAGGCACAACACAGCCAGGAAGGTTCCCACCCAGCATCCCAGAGCCAGCAGGAGGCAGGCCCTGCTGTTTGCAATGATGGAGCAGCACAGGGGGTCACAGGTTGCCATGCAGTGGTTGAAGGATGTCACTGCCAAGGGGGTAAACTCCACTGTCCCCAGAAAGAAGTAGAAATATATTTGGGTGATGCAGCCAGAGAAGGATATGACTTTCTTCTAAGGAACAAGTCCATTGGGGTTTGGAGACAATTATCTGTCCACATTAAGAAAATGACGAAAAGGTTTCCTGTTATGGTGAGCATATGAACCAGCCAGAGAATGACACATAGCCAAATCTGAAGCTCCTGGACAGCAGGAAGGGAGACTGGGTGAATTCAGTTACTATTGTCTGGTTTCACATGGCCCTCTCCACAGGAGGAGCAAAAAAACAAACAAAGGAAATTAGAACAGTTTAAGATACCCTTCAAATTTTCTATGATCTTGCTAAATCTAGAATAGGGAGGACATTCCAGAGGAGAAGGGTCCTAATCCTGTCTGTGACTGTGGCCTGGGGCAAATCAAATGATCTCATTTGGCCTCAGTTCTCATCTGTGTGATTAACGGTTGGATTAAAAAAGAATACACAACTGTATGGTTCCTTTAAACTCTTACTTTTTGATTTCTGTTAAACTTATATATTTCTTCTCTATTTCTTTCTTAGATACAAAACCATCCAAGCTAACTGAAGTATATAATAAACTGAAAATTCCCCAAGTTATTTCAATCATATTTTAACCATTCATTGGCTATCCTAGCATATAACCTCACATCATACTTTGTTGAGGGAAGAGAAGCAATCAAATTCTATTGCCATTTTTATTTAGTCCATTTTTGCCTCGCTGTGAAGGAATACCTGCAGCTGGGTAACTTACAAGGCAAAGAGGTTTATTTGGCTCACCATTCTGCAGACTGTACAAATCATGGCTCCAGCATCTAGTTGGCTTCTGGGGAAGCCTCAGGAAGCTTCCAGTCATGGCAGAAGGCAAAGGGGGAGCAGAAGTGTCACATGGTGACAGAGGGAACAAAAGGGAGAGGAGGAGGTGCCAGTATTTTTAAAACAACCAGTTCTTGCGTGAACTAATAGATTTGGAGGGGAAACATCCAAACTATATGAACATTCCTATATCAGGACTGACTGACATATCATAATCTGAAGGCTTCTCTTAACCTACAACAAATATTAGGCCACACTGAGACCTTGTTGGCTGCATCAAGGAAAAAAAATCTTTTATAAAAGAAGAAAAGTTGACAATTAGAAAAGCTTAAGAAGATTTAGAAATAATAAAACATACAGAAGAAAGCAGATAAAGATTAAGGCAGAAATCAATAAAATGAAAAAAAAACCCAATCTGATTAATAAAGCCAAAATTAATTATCTGAAAAGACTAAATCCTGGTGAGATTCACATTAAGAGGCAAGAAAGAAGAATGAGAAGGTAAAATGATATTATATCAAGAATGAATAAAGAAAATAAGACAAACATTAAAGAGTTAATGAGACTGTCACTAACTATAGGCCGTATCATTTGAAAACTGACAAGAAATAGACTAATTCATTCTTAACACAACTAACTGAGGAAAAAATAAAAAGACCTTAGCAGTCTTAAAACTCTTATAGGAATTGAATAAGTAGTTAAAATCTTCTTACAAAGAAGGTCCACATAATTTTTCAGGTGGCCTCTATGGAACTTTCATGGAACAACTAGTTGCAATGTGATGAAAACTCAGAAAATTTTAAGAAAGGGGAGATACTTTGCAATTCATTCAGTGAAGCCAATAATAACATTAAGATTATAATCAGATAAATATGGAAAGGAAAACTACAGGCCTATTTTATTCATGTATACATGCAAATATCCTACATAAAGAATAAACAAATTGGAGCTTTAGACAGCAGAACACATGCAGCTTTAATGCACCCCTCAAATTTCCACAGGGCCATGCTCCACATGGGCATACCTTTAACAGGCCAGGTTGCCATTGCCTTCTTGCATGAGAGTATGGCCGGGCCATTGGTCACTGCCCATGGGTCAATAAAAATCCAAACACCAGGGCTTCTATTATTGTTCAATTCTTTCATCTCTGTTAAGAAAACAGCAAGCAATTCAGCCCGCCAAGCTGATTTGTTTTTACCTTCTTTGGTCAGAGTAGCAGACTTTCAAACAGGATGATGTCCGTTCACCTTGGAACTGTCATCTGCAATCTCAGCAGCTCTTGGTCTGTCAGATTCCTTGCCCCATAGCTGAACAAAGGCCCTGAACATAGGTGGCAATGGAGACTGATGCTGGTAGTCCTGGGGGGCTACAAATAGGTCTTGGCAGGAATAGACACTGACTCTGGAGAGGGTTTTGCTTTCCCAGTGAAAGATGCAAATGCTCAGAATGCCGTAAAGAAACCAGAATGGGAGATATTGCATGGATTTGGGTGGCTGTCATTCCTTCACACCAGGGAACATACCATGCAATCCGTAATATCCAGCAATGGGCTGAAAGATACCCTCCTTAGACTTAGACTGATAGTTTAATAGAGAAGCATAAGGAGCAACTAAAACATTGGTTATCTAAAACGGGGGGGATGAAAGCATGAAGGGCTGGCTTTCACACCTTCATGAGTGTGTGGTCACACTCAAGAGTGCAGCTAAAGGAGTGTCCCCGTTAGATTTTTCTGTTTTTCTTGTTGATCTGGGGAAGTGGCGGTGGGGAGGATGATGATATGACTAGGCAGTTCTTACCAAGGGAGGAGTACCTAGTATAACAACTGTAATTTTTCTTTATTCTCCAAATCACTGCGAAAAACCTTTGTTTTTTTCTTTTCTCCCCTACCTGATGCAATGATCCTAGGACTAGGGTTGCAACTACAAGTGCTGGAAGCAGGGATAATTTCTAAGCAAGAAACTATCACTATGTTTTTAATCTGTCAGAATTCTTAGGAGCCCGATGGGGATGAGTTGTGCTTTCACCCTATGTAGCAAAATTGAGGCTGAGTGAATGCAGCTATATTGCCTGGTGGTAAAATAGCTCATTAGTTCTGCACCTATATAACTTTATCTAAATGGGAGTGGACTGAGGGGGAGGTATTTGCTAGACTAGTATTGCTGCCTGCAATCTAGACCAGCACAGTGGTGATTTGAAGATTTCACCTTCAAAAGATGAAAAAGTTTGAGTATTAATGGAGAGAAGGAGAAATAGTAGCTGAGAGTAAAGAAATGAATAAATGGGCTATGAATTGAGGGAACTCCAACATTGCATTAACAACTCAAAACAATCTTAGAGCAAGAAATGACATTGTCTCTTAGCTCAGTTATTCTAGATGCATGAAAGGGTGAAGCTGTGCTGCTGAAACTACTCCTGATTTTGGAATCTGAAAAGATTGAAAAGAAGCTTGCAAACCTGAGTTACCTCACCCTGTGAGATATTCATACAGTATGATGTGCTGGACTAGTTATTAATGATTGAATGGGATTCTAGTAATGTGGCAGTATCTTTTGAGTTGCATATTATTTTGATATAAAACATCTGTGTTTGAAAACCAGGGAGTGGACTGTGATATTATGATGATATATATTGGTTTTTGTCCATGATTCCTGGCTCATAAGTCTCATAACCCTTATTACAGGTGGGGACGATCACTGGAAAGACCAAGGTATGATTAGAGGGTTGGGACTTTCAGCTCCACCCCCAACATCTGGGGAGGGTAGAGGGGCTGAAGGCGAAGTTGATCACCAATGACCAATGGTTTAATCAATCATGCTTATATAGTGAAGCCTCCAAAAAACCCAAGAGGACAAGATTTGGAGAGCTTCTGGAGAGCTGAACATGTGGAGGTTTTTGGATGGTGGCACAACCAGGGAGGGCGTGCCCCTTACCCCATACCTCACCCTACACATCTCTTCATCTGTATCCTTTGTAATGTCCTTTATAATCAACTGGTAAATGAAAAAAAAGAGGATAAGTAAGCCAAAATCAATAGTGCATGTAAGCTTATCCCAGGGATGAAAGAATGGTTGAATATTAAATTTTTATAAATATTCTTTCACATTCACAGGTTCAAGGACAAACCACTTTGTCATCTCGATGGACAGAAAAAGTATTTAATACGTTTAAACACATAGAAATAGAAAGAAAGAAATAGAAATAAACTTATTTAATTTTGTATGAAATATTTATCCAAAACTACATAAATTATTATTCCAAATGAGGAAACATTTGAAGAATTGAAAATCAGGAATAAGATAAGATAACCACTATTACTCATTTAATCAACAATGTATTGAAGAGAGGCATTATGCTATTGCATATCAGTAAGAAAGTAATTTTCTTTCAGAATATGTCACATTTGTGCAGGGATTGAAAAGTTGACCAGAAAATAGAAACCCCGTAACACCATAAAACAGACCCATGGAATATAGAGGACTTTGATATATAATTTATGTGTATGGCAAATCAGTGGCAAAAGAAGAAATTTTCAGAAAATGTGGAAAAAAGAATATATATAAAAATTATATTTTCCATATATATCAATACTATATTTCCATATATATGTTTATGGGGGAGCAGGAGGCAAAGATGAAGAAAGAACACATAAGTAGTTGTAATTCGTTGATAATGTTCTCATTCTTGGGCAGGTGGTAGATGTTTATTTCATTATTAAAAAAACAGTAAAATAAAAGAGGGTCATAATTGGAAGAAAGATCAGAATGCATTATGAATCAAAGGTTATGACTGTTCCAATCCTAAGGGAAGAGGCTGTAAAAACAAAAATGTAACAACAGCAATAGCAAAGTCAACAGTGATATTTTAATGATGGGTTAAATACTGTATTGGAATAGTGGAGAAGACCGCCTGTAAGTTTTTGAGAGTCTATAATTTTATGAAAAGTGTTCCGGGCATTCTCCAAAAATTTCAGATTAGCCAATTCATAGAAATAGGAGATTTCTCCTTGTTACAAAGTATCAACTATGGTTAGACTAGAGATTTAAATATAAAACCTAAACTTAAACATTTAAAGACATATAAAGAAGTATATTTCTGAAATTCTGTAGGGATGATTTCTCAGCAATGCTAAAGAAATCTTAACCATAAGAGATAATACTAGGGAATTCAAATATTTTAAAATTAAGAATTCTTGCTATTCAAAAGGGATCTGATACAAAATGAAAATACAAGCTTCCTATTGGACAAGATGTTCACAATATCTTTGCTCTGAGATTCTTTTGAGTTGTCAATGTAATGCTGGATTTCCTTCAATTCATAGCCCATTTAATCATTTAGAATCTTTTATTTAGGACTGTAGCATAGACCATCAGCCCATCATGTGTCAAGTAAGTCATCTGAAGAAAAAGTTGGTTTATTGCTTTATGATAAAATATCTGAGCACAAACTGTATAAGGATGGGTAATTGGAAGTGCATAGGTTGTTAATTGCATTCAGCATTATCTACTTGAATGCAGAAAATTGGAATAATTAGGTCATTCAGTTTATTCATTATCCAGCATTTGAAATTGTTGTTCCTTCTATATGACTTCAAGTATTTGGTTTTTGTTTGGAGCTAGCATGTTCTACATGCTACATGCTGCCTTATGTTCAAGTGTTTTCTGAAATCCACTAAACATCTCTTCTCTTTCTTATGTGTCTTTTCTTGTGACATTTTCTCCTTGAGAAAATACCTCATTGCTTTCTTCTTCATCTATTGGTAGTCCAGTTGCCTATATGCTTAAATGAGATTAAATTTTCATCTTTTAATAAAACACGGTTTTTGAAACAAGGCTTTTTTTGTTTGTTTTGTTTTAATCATCTCTAACCCCACAGCTGGCAGTGATTTAAAAAGAAAGAATTTATGGTATTAAAAATTCTGTAACCATATGTGTGTGTGTAACAAGCTCAGCAAGACATTGTTCACAAGGATGATTGATTAAAGACATAAATAGCTTAATTTTATATGACTTTTATTGGTAGTTACTAAGGTATGCCTCTTCTAAGGTATTTTCCATGGTTCCCATTTTTCATGCACGTCTGTGTGAAGAGACCACCAAACAGGCTTTGTGTGAGCAACAAGGCTGTTTATTTCACCTGGGTGCAGGCAGTCTGAGTCTGAAGAGTCAGCGAAGGGAGATAGGGGTGGGGCCGTTTTATAAGATTTGGGTAGGTAAAGGAAAAAGTGGGGTTGTTCTCTGGCAGGCAGGAGTGAGGGTCACAAGGTGCTCAGCAGGGGAGGTTTTGAGCCAGGATGAGCCAGGAGAAGGAATTTCACAAGATAATGTCATCAGTTAAGGCAGGAACAGGCCATTTTCACTTCTTTTGTGGTGGAATGTCATCAGTTAAGGCAGGAACCGGCCATCTGGATGTGTACCTGCAGGTCACAGGGGATATGGTGGCTTAGCTTGGGCTCAGAGGCCTGACATTTCTGTCTTCTTATATTAATAAGAAAAATAAAACGAAATAGTGGTAAAGTGTTGGGACGGCAAAAATTTTTGGGGATAGAATGGAGAGATAATGGGCAATGTTTCTCAGGGCTGCTTCCAGCGGGATTAGGGGCAGCGTGGGAACCTAGAGTGGGAGTGATTAAGCTGAAGGAAGATTTTGTGGTAAGGGGTGATATTGTGGGGTTGTTAGAAGAAACATTTGTCGTGTGGAATTATTGGTGATGGCCTGGATACAGTTTTGTATGAATTGAAAAACTAAATGGAATAAGAGAAGGAGAAAAACAGGTATTAGAGGACTAAGAATTGGGAGGACCTGGGACATCTAATTAGAGAGTGCCTAAGGAGGTTCAGCCTAGTCCTGCCAGCAAAGATTATGTATTTACTTTAAGAGTTAAGAGTGGCGGTTTGGGGATAGCACCAGGAGATATCAGCTGTGATGGCTTGGAGAAACAGTGTAAATTGGCAGTGTAAACAAGAGCAGGGCATGTATGAGTAGTTGAGAACGGTGAACAGGAGTATGACTAGACAGAAGATAGTAGGGATGACAAGTTTTTTGGGGCACAGTCCAAGTTGGTCTGGTGCCTGGAATGAGACTGGGGCCTAATAAAAAGGAGCGTCTATACAGGAGCTCAAATGGGCTGTACCTTGTAGCATTCTGAGGACAGGCCTGAATTCTGAGAAGGGAAAGTGGTAAAAGTATTGTCCAGTCCTTTTTAAGTTGGTGGCTGAGCTTGGTGAAGTGAGTTTTTAAAAGACCTTTAGTCCGTTCTACCTTTCCTGAAGACTGAGGACTGTAAGGGATATAAAGGTTTCACTGAATACTAAGAGCCTGAAAAAATGCTTGGCTAATTTGACTAATAAAGGCCGGTCAGCTCTCGGACTATATAGAGGTGGGAAGGCCAAACCGAAGAATTATGTCTGACAGAAGGGAAGAAATGACCGTGGTGGCCTTCTTAGACCCTGTAGGAAAGGACTCTACTTATCTAGTGAAAGTGTCTACCTAGACTAGGAGGTATTTTAGTTTCCTGACTCGGGGCATGTTGAGTAAAGTCAATTTGCCAGTCCTGGGCAGGGGCAAATCCTTGAGTTTGATGTGTAGGGAAGGGAGGGGGCCTGAATAACCCTGAGAAGTGGTAGAAAACTACTGGAAACTATGGAAACTGAGAAGTTATTTCTTTGAGGGTAGATTTCCACAATGGAAAGGAAATGAGAGGTTCTAAGAGGCGGGCTAGTTTTTTGTACTATAGCATAGCCTGCCTTTGCTGGTGTGTGGCGATTAGGCCTGGTGGAACTGCCATCAATAAACCAAGTGTGATCAGGGTGAGGAACAGGAAAGAAGGAAATACGGGGAAATGGGGTGAATGTCAGGTGGATCAGATAGACACAGTCATGGGAGTAGTCAGCTGTGGTATCAGGAATAATGTGGGAGGCTGGATTGGAGTCCCGGCCAGGAACAATGGTAATTGTGGGAGACTCAACAAAGAGTGAGTACAGCTGAAGGAGCTGGGGAGCAGAAAGTATGTGTGTCAGGTGTGAGGAAGAAAATAGATTTTGGAAGTTATGAGAACTGTAGAGAGTGAGTTGAGCATAGTTTGTGATTTTAAGGGCCTCTAAAAGTATTAGGGTGCTGGCGGCCACCACACGCAGACTTGAGGGCTAGGTAAATAGTAAGGTCAAGTTGTTTGGATGTGTACCTGCAAGTCACAGGGGTTATGATGGCTTAGCTTAGGCTCAGAGGCCTGACACTATTCATGTCAGTACTCCTTGTAACCAAATAAACTTGTTTCCTTGTGATTGAACTGTAGACAGAACAGGTAACTAAGATTAAGTTGAGTAAAATCAGAAAATAATTTATTTTTTCTTTAAGTTCTGAGTGTCAGTGTCCTTACTGAATGGTAGTATTACATGAGGTTTACATTTACTTCCATCTTCAAGGGTCAGTTTATATAAATATGGATTATCCTGAGCACCCATCACAAGATACTACCTCAACATCTGAAACTATGGATGGCTTTTTAAAAAGCCAAATAAATTTCTCATTTAAAGTTTTGTGTATAAGCTGAGCAATATCATATAGTGGGAACTATGTGATGGACTTTGTAGTTGGAAGGTGACAGTATTGGCCTGACACCAATACTGTGTTTTCTAAGAAATGCAAGTCAGATCAGAAAATAATTTATCATATGTGATGAGAACTGCAGGGTCAATTTTGAATTGTCTGCAGATATAAGACTATCTCACATTTTATTACATGGTAGAAGTATATGGATATGCAGAAAGCAATGTGTCTTAGAAGGTCAAACAGTTTTAAGATCTTTGCACTATAGAGGATTTTCTTGTGGACAGAAGTCAAACAGGTTAAGCAGAGAGATCTGTGTTATCACACCTCCACTGCATATTAATATTTTCACATTTTTATTATTCATGGCAATGTATTTTCTTTGTATTTTATCCTTAAACGCTCTTCCTTCATTTCCACCTACCCTGCTTCCGGTCCTGTTTTTGTTTATTTATTTATTTTTTTCAAAAACATTTACTGAACAGCTATTTTGTTCCAGATACTGTGTTAGTTGTTTGCTGGTAAGTAAACACCTTATCTAATTTCCATTCTTACTGTCATCCTAAGCAGAAAGTATTTATGGTACCTCCATTTACAAGTGAGAAAATCAAAGTCACATTTAGAAGTCAGGAGCCCTTGTAGCAGAGCGCATCTCCCCATATATAGAAGCATTGTACCTAGGGTGGGTGTGTTCCTCCTCTTACTTTCGGGAATGTCCTGCTCATTCATATACCTTGTTTCATATTTTGTTATCTCTGATCTTTAGAAAATTCTTTAACTTGAGGCAAAACTTTTTTCCCAGTGACTTTCACTGAAACCTGTACAAAGTCGCTACTCTCAACCTTCTCCACAGGCCTTGAGTTCTCATTTTTGATCTCAAATAATAGCTGTGTTACTAGCTAACATACGTTGAATTCTTGGTTAGTATATGCCAGGCACTGTTTCAGATGCTTTAAAACTTTTTGAATGGCATTTGAAAAAAAATGCGCATTTTCTATTTCTTAGATACAAAGTTTTCTTGCTAATTTTTAGTTTTGAAGCTTTTGTGTTTTCGTAACACTTTTTTTTTTGTTGAGGTATCAGTTTCTGGTACATGTATATTAAATTATACCTAAAATCAATTTTGAATTTGTCAGATTCACCTCGCAATTTTGTCAGTAGTTGTTTTAGTCCACTTTAGGACTCTGCTGTTTGAACAACCCTTTGAAGTTAAAAGTAGGTGTTGTTACGGTCTACATTTTTAGGCCTACATTTTTGTAGACCATGAGGACTAAGCTCTGATTTTATTTTTATCTTACCCAAATTCCTATCTAAGGAGTATGGGGAGTCATGCCCTGCAAATCATAAATTCTCATCAGATGGGCTTATTTAACCCTGTATATCATGACTTACTTTCCAATCTGACTCTGGCATAACATTATGTGACAAATAAAATCAAAATACTTTACCCCAAAACATGTTTCTTTGCCATATTTTGAAAAGGCCTTGCAAAGCTGTCCTTTGTGGGGGAAAATTTGCATCTATAAAGAATCTCTATTAACATAGCTAGATCTTTTTCTTCCAGGCCCTCCCAATCCTGAAGAGATTAACTGAGAGTCTAGTACTTTTTTTTTTTTAATTTATAAAGGAAAGAGGTTTAATTGACTCACAGTTCCACATGGCTGAGGAGGCCTCACAATCATGGCAGAAGGTGAACGAGGAGCAAAGTCACATCTTACATGTCATCAGGCAAAAGAGAGTATGTGCGGGGAAACTCCCTTTTATAAAACCATCAGATCGAGTGAGACTTATTCACTATCATGACCCACCCCCCTGATTCAATTACTTCCCACTGGGTCCCTCCCACAATATTTGGGAATTATGGGAGCTACAATTCAAGATGAGATTTGGGTGGGGACACAGAAAAACCATATCAAATACCTTCCACTATAAATTATACTCTAGGTGAATGGTGTTTGCAGACTTTTTTGGAAACCAGTGGTATGTTATAGGACAGTGCTAGAAAAATGTCTGGATATTTAAAATAATTTTTCATTGAGGAACAAAAAGAATATATTTTCAATGTAAATATAAATCAAAGAAACATAGACTCATAAGGTGGTTAAACTCTCAGGAATTGTTCAACTATCCACTATTTGAACAGATGAAATAAAACATTGTTATCAGTGAAGACAATGATCAGCTATAAGGAGACATATAAAATAACAGTGGTTTAAACTAATTCCTTTCCGAGTTTACTGAGCATAGGGATTAGCTGGGGATTGTTAAAATGCAGATTGTCATTCAATGCATCAGGATGGGGCCTGAAAATCTGCAGTTCTGAGAAGGTTGCAAGGAATACTGATGATGCTGGTGGGTTGAGGACCACACTCTAAGTAACAAGGATGTAAAAAAAGCTTATTTATCACATAAAAAGTAGAGGTAGAAAGTTTAGGGCTTTTAAGACAGCTCCCCAAGTTATTCAAGGTCCCACCTCCTTTCACTTTCAGATTTCACCATCTTTAGGGTGTGGTCTTCATTCTTATGGTCCATTGTGTAGCTCCAGCTATCATATCTATGTCCCATGCAGCAGGATGGAAAAAATGGGATGGCAGGAGGAGCGTGGAAACCATAAGAACATGCCAGTGTCTCTCAAGGAAGATTTCTGGAATCTACCACATGAAAATTTCAAACCTTTTCTATTAGCCAGAACTTAGTCACCTGACCACATCCAGGTGAGAGGCAAGCTGAGAAATGTTACTTTTATAGTGAGTGGCTATGTGCCTAACTGAAAGTCCCCACTATCTATTGGGAAGGGGCGTGTGAGGCATGGAAATGGGGCACATCTAGCAGTCTCTGCCACAGATGTGGATGTCTGCCACAAGAAATGGTTTGCCAAAGATCACATAGAAAAATTACAGTTCATAGATTAATTATAATCAATACATGTATAGAACTTCTCAGTTTATGTGTGGTGTTGTTTTATGTCATAGCTCATTTTGTTTTCATAACTATCATATACTACTATGAGCTTCTTTTTTGGTTGTGGAAAGTGAGGTTCAAAATGATCGAGAGACTTCATTGATCATTAAGCCTACCCTCACTACTCTCTTTAAAATTGCATATTTCTGTCTCTCCTTTCTCTCTCCCTCCCCCATTCCTGATTCCTCTTACCAGGTTCTTTATTATTATTATTATTATTATAATACTTTAAGTTCTGGGATACATGTGCAGAACAGGCAGGTTTGTTACATAGGTATACACGTGCCATGATGGTTTGCTGCACCCATCAATCCATCATCTACATTAGGTATTTCTCTTAATAGTATCCCTCCCCTAGCCCCCCACACCCCTCGGGCCCCGGTGTGTGATGGTCCCCTCCCTGTGTCCATGTGTTCTCATTGTTTAACTCCCACTTATGAGTGAGAACATGCAGTATTTGGTTTTCTGTTCCTGTGTTAGTTTGCTGAGAATGATGGTTTCCAGCTTCATCCACGTCCCTACAAAGGACATGAACTCATCCTTTTTTAGGGCTGCATAGTATTCCATGGTGTATATGTGCCACATTTTCTTTATCCAGTCTATCACTGATGGGCATTTGGGTTGGTTCCAAGTCTTTGCTCTTGTGAATGGTGCTGCAATAAACATATGTATGCATGTGTCTTTATAATAGAATGATGTATAATCCTTTTGTTATATACCCAGTAATGGAATTGCTGGGTCAAATGGTATTTCTGGTTCTAAATCCTGAGGAATCACCACACTGTCTTCCACGATGGTTGAACTAATTTACACGCTCACCAACAGTGTAAAAGCATTCCTATTTCTCCACATCCTCTCCAGCATCTGTTGTTTTCTGACTTTTTAATGATCACCATTCTAACTGGCATGAGGTGGTATCTCATTGTGGTTTTGATTTGTATTTCTTTAATGACCAGTGATGAGCTTTTTTTCATATGTTTGTTGGCCACATAAATGTCTTCTTTTGAGAAGTGTCTGTTCATATCCTTCACCCACTTTTTTGATGGGGTCGTCTGTTTTTTTCCTTGTAAATTTGTTTGAGTTCTTTGTAGATTCTGGATATTAGCCCTTTGTCAGATGGATAGATTGCAAAAATTTTCTCCCATTCTCTAGGTTGCCTGTTCACTCTGGTGATAGTTTCTTTTGCTGTTCAGAAGCTCTTTAGTTTAATTAGATCCCATTTGTCAATTTTGGCTTTTGTTGCCCTTGATTTTGGTGTTTTAGCCATGAAGCCTTTGCCCATGCCTATGTCCTGAATGGTATTGCCTAGGTTTTCTCCTAGGGTTTTTATGGGTTTAGGTCTTACGTTTAAGTCTTTAATCCATCTTGAATTAATTTTTGTATAAATGTAAGGAGGGGGTCCAGTTTCAGTTTTCTGCGTATGGCTAGCCAGTTTCTCCAACACCATTTGTTAAATGGGGAATCCTTTCCCTATTGCTTGTTTTTGTCAGGTTTGTCGAAGATTAGATGGTTGTAGATGTGTGGCGTTATTTCTGAGGCCTCTGTTCTGTTCCATTGGTCTATATCTCTGTTTTGGTTCCAGTACCATGCTGTTTTGGTTACTGTAGCCTTGTAGTATAGTTTAAAGTCAGGTAGCATGATGCCTCCAGCTTTGTTCTTTTTGCTTAGGATTGTTTTGGCTATATGGGCTCTTTTTTGGTTCCATATGATACTTAAAGTATTTTTTTCTAATTCTGTAAAGAAAGCCGATCATAGCTTGATGGAGATAGCACTGAATCTATAAATTACTTTGGGCAGTATGGCAATTTTCATGATATTGATTGTTTCTATCCATGAGCATGGAATGTTTATCCATTTGTTTGTGTCCTTTCTTATTTTCTTGAGCAGTGGTTTGTAGTTCTCCTTGAAGAGGTCCTTCACATCTCTTGTAAGTTGTATTTCTAGGTATTTTATATTCTTTGTAGCAATTGTTAATGGGAGTTCACTCATGACTTGGCTCTCGGTTTGTCTACTATTGGTGGATAGGAATCCTTGTGATTTTTGCATACTGATTTTATATTCTGAAACTTTGCTGAAGTAGCTTATCAGCTTAAGGAGATTTTGGGCTAGCACCTTTTAAAGGCCTCAATAGGAAACATCTGTCATCTGTTGTCTCTAAGGCAGCCACTATGAGACTTCAAAAGAACCTTGGTCTCCACAGTCTTTTATCTTAATCTGAACATTGTCTTTCTATTAATCCCAGGTCTTTAGACAAACTCAACCAATTGTAAACTAGAACATGTTTAACTCTGCCTATATCCTGGAAGCCCCTTTCCAGCTTAAAATTATCCCACCTTTCCAGACCAAACCAATGTATTTCTCAAATGTATTTGATATTTCATGCCTCCGTAAAATGTATAAAACCAAGGTGCACCCCAACCACCTTGGGCACATGTTCTCAGGACCTTCTAAGGGCTGTGTCACGGGCCATGGTCACTCATATTTGGCTCAGAATAAATCTCTTCAAATATTTTACAGAGTTTGACTCTTTTCATCGAGAATTGTTAAACATTTTGCGGAAATTTATGGAGGTTAAATAACCTACTTAAAATCGCATAGCTAGTAGGTAGCAAAGCCAGATTGAATGCAGCTCTGTGTGACTCAAAGACTTTCATTACTCACAGACAGGCATAGTAGGGGCTTTTATTCCCACTTTTGCAGAAAGGGAAAACAAGATGACAAGTCTGGTAAAGCAGAACTAGGGCTCAGCTTTAGTTTAGTAAATGCAGATATGTTAATCTCAGCAGTATGTTCCATGTTTGGAAATGTTCTTACTACTTTGAGTAACTGAGTAACTGGAACATTTTAAGATCCAGAAAAAAATCTCAGGATTGAAAGAGATGTTTAGGATCATGTAGTCCTATCAAGGTCAAAGTATCAATATTCTTCCAAAATATTGTTCTAGACTGAGAGACTTACTGTGGATAGTCTATTACATCTTTGTCCATCTCTACCATAAAATCTGCCATTATGTTGGCTTGGAATTTGCTTACCAGTTATTTTTATCTATATATTCTGAAAACTCCACATCCTTTATAAGTAAGTGGAACGTTGAGCTTCTACCTCTTTTTCTGACTCTAGGATGTGATATGTGCTTTTCTCTATTAAAATAAGCCATTAATAAACTGTGACATTTGAAGCTCATGCTTGCTGTTAGGGATTTGATTGAGAATGACTCTTGGGAACATTGAGTGAAAGAGGTTAATTACTATCATTGTAATCAAAGCATTTTAAGCCTGAAAACTCAGTCACAATTACAAAATTTAGTGGGAAATGCCAAATAGACTCACTTGGGACTCTAGGGGAATTGTTCCTGGTGTTTTGTTTTATTCAGTAAATAAAAGCTTGGTAGCCTGCATTAGAGCATTGTGGAAACTGGAAACTTGAAAACTTTTAATCTTTTGAAATGTTTGACAAAATTATGTCATATTTTTCTTTCCTAAGAATGCTGCAATAATGATCCTTCTAATGGCCTGAAATAATAAACGTACCTTTATTTCTCTGTTAAAATGCAGATAAACTCTTCTTATTTTTGCAAAGATCTATAAAAGGTAACTTTCTCCATATTTATATTAGTCTATACCTAATCCTTATACTAGCCTAAAGCCCTAAGGTTGATGAATTAGAGTGATGACTAGATGTAAATAAGTGAACATAGATATTTTCTAGATTTAAAAAGTAATCTCAAAAAGATATGGGATCGACACCTTCTGAAGCAGCCAGACATGGAATGGAGAGGTGGTCAATTAACATTTCTCTTTGATAGTGTACTCCTGCATGTGTTCTTTGCATTGTGGCTCTTAGTGCCTCTATTCAAGGACACAAATTCAGTCTTTGGGACCCATCAATTTCTTACTATCTAAGCCTTGAAGCTTTGACATTTCTATCTATTAAAAGTCAGAGATTGCTGCATTAAGTTAAGCAATTCAAATATAGTTTGTTTACTTGGGGCACACCTAATACAGAAGCAGAAGTAATAATTGAAAAATAAAAGAATAGAAAAGGGATATTAAGCAATTCAAGTGTAGTTTGTTTACTCGAGGCACACCTAATACAGAAGCAGAAGTAATAATTGAAAAATGAAAGAATAGAAAAGGGATATACAAGGCAAACATTAAGCAACATTGGTAGATTGTATTATTGTTCCATCATTATGCACCCTTTTTAATAAGAAGGATTGCGTATCTCCACTTACACATATCATGGGATTACAGGCATCAGCCTCTGCACCTGGTCAGGTATGTCTTTCTTATAACAATCCTGCAATGACATGAAAGCTACATTTTCTTTCCTTTCTTTTTTTTTTTGAGACAGAGTTTCCTTCTTGTCACCTAGGCTGGAGTGCAATGGCATGGACTCCCCTCATTGCAACCTCTGCCTCCTGGGTTCAAGCGATTCTCTTGCCTCAACCTCCTGAGTAGCTGGGATTACAGGCACCCAGCTGTAATTTTCAACCAAGTTGAAAATTTACCAACTTTCAAACATTTTAAAAGCTGGTCTATATAATTTTTATAGATGCATAAATTTGTAGTGAAAATGTCCACATGAATGTAGAATCATCAGCAATGCATCCTTAAAAGTGTTTTATGATAGGAAACAAGAGATGGAAATGAAATTGGAGAAGTTTTTAGAGGAACATCAGTTATATCTATAAATTTAATGGAAAAACTTCTCCAGGAAATAATGTTAAAATTTTATAAAGTTGGGTGATGTGTACATAGGTGTTTGATCATCGTTTTGTATTCTTTATGTATGTTTGAAATATTTCACAGTACAATAAAACTATTATGTATCATTATAAGTGTGATGTATAGACTTAACAATACAGAAAGTATTATTTATATGATAATATTTATTATATTAACAATAAATGTTACAGAAGAAACTATTTGTTCAGCAGGCCAGGATTTTTTAAAAAACCATCTTCCAGATCTTTTTACAAACCCCAACTGTAATTCCAAATAGAGACAACATGGTTGGAGACACAGCACACACCTACAAAGCTTTTTCCATAAAGATGAGGATATACTGCAAGAAATAGATTGCCAAATCACAGAGCCCAGGTTACGCGACGTGTTTGGAGTTTTTTGTTTAGGGTATCTTCCTTTGAATTCACAGTGTGTGCACGGACAATGCTATGAGGCATTGCAGTGCTTTCTGGTAATGAAATACCTTCGATAGAATTCTCAGATTCCTTACATTCTTTGTCAGATTTATGGATGTTCAGGCAGGTACAGCTACTGGTAGACAACTTGCACTCTAGGAGAGAGAGGATTCCTAGGGAAAAGAGATTCCAAGGAGTGGGATGAAGGGACAATGGAGAGTCAGAAACAATTCCCTCCAATTTGGCTGAAGACCCTGACCCAAAGCCCAGTGGATCCCTTTTAACTACCCAAAGCCATCTGGGAGGTGAATGCTTTAGTGGAAGAAACTGGAAGTGTATGTACAATAGCTTAAATTCTGCTCAGCTTAAGAAAATTGAGGATCCTTTTTGAAAGAGAACATGCTTCTTTTTGGGTTAGGAAGTGTAATTACAAATGAAATTTTAAAGACTTCTTAGGAAAGGAGAGACTTCGGTTTTGGTAGATGGCCATCTCTAGCATCAGATATTGTTTCTCTCTGCCCTCAAACTGCCTTGACACTACATTGTACTCCCAGGGTCACTGTTCCTCTTCACAGAGGCTGAGCATTCTGTCTCAGACACCCACCTTGGTCATGACTTTGGTGGTTATCTCTGCCCTAAAGTGGGGAGGGTGTGAAAGGCAAATAAAAGGCGGAGATGGGGAGCTACCCTCTGAGGCCAGGCACAGCAGACGTCTCACATAGACCTGACCTCCCACTCTTCTTGGACGAACTGTCATCAGAGAATGAATCCAGGTGAGCTGCAGCCTTTAAAAATGCAAGGTTTGGCACTTTTCCCTCTATTCTCATCTTTTTACCCTTCCCTCTGTTGGGGATGGATTGGTTCTTAACACCCTTCAGGGGCCCTGGAGACACTCACCACAGACAGACAAGAAGAAAACGTTTAAGTAAGCAGTATACATGATCCAGGTGATCCTATAACTGGAGAAGTGCGTGGATTGACCTTGCTTCAGCTTGTTGTGATATAGTATGAGTGCCCAGAGCAGAAGGATACCTGATGTCCAGACAAAGGGAAAAAAAAAAAAGTCCCTTCTGGGGAAATTTGGCTCCTTGATGCAAGTCTTCATTCCATATACACTTGACTTCCCAGCCTCCACCCCGTCCAACTACACCTTGCCCAAAGACTGATCCTGATCCTGCTTTTATGGTAGATCTAACTCAGAAGCTATATATATATATATATATATATATCTGATACTTTATTCTGATTCCACCCATCAAAGTACACCTACAAGCCTGTGTTAGGGGAGCCAGGAAGTTACCTGAGAAGAAACCGAGGATGGTAGTGAAGAGTTGTATATATTTATTTTGAGGAATCAGATAGGTGAATTTCATACCCAGGATTAAGTTAAGGAGGAAGGAAAGGCCAAGGCTCAACATCATCATAATTCTGACCACTTTCAGGTCATCTGTTGGAAAGCAAAAGCTGTTTTGAGAGGACAGATATTTATTCTAGACTCATTTCTACCTGGGGTCCAGAAATCTCTAGGTGAAAATTGGAATAGGGTGAAAGATTTGATTAAACAATAAGAAAGAAGTTGCAAAATAACAAAGAAGCAGGGGAACCTTAAGCTGAATAAGAGAACCAAAAACAATTTTCTCTATCCTGATGTCTGTCTATGTGTCTTTCTCTTCTATTATTTTCTTCAAACTAATTTCTTGTTAAATACCGCAATTCACTCTATCATCTAATGGCAATACAGACTATTGAATGCCAGTTACCTTTCTTTCTTACCCACGTGTCTAGTTGTGTGGATCACCCTGCTGCTACTGCTGAGACTTCTCAAATGCCCAGCAGTTAAGGCTGTGAACATATAAACTTTTCTCCAGAACACCTAAATAGTGAGATTTTGGAATCTGCCTTGACTTTATTGACTATGGAAGGAAGGAAGAACACTGCAACTTGAGAAGCTGCACCAGAAAATAATGGGTACACTGGTGAGATTAATACAAGTTAAGGAAAGCAAAGTTAAGGACACACCCTTCCTTTCCACCCATCTCTTTCTAGAGTACAGTTCTGACCTTCTGGCCAAAGAGCAGGGCAACACATCATCCATGGACTGTGGTTCATCTTGGCTGTTTCATCTTCTGAAATCAATTCAACCCATTTATCTAAGGTGATTCCCATCACCGTTAAGACTACGGCCCAGGAGGAGAAAAGTATGTTCATACCCTGGATACTTCTATTTGAAACATGCACCATTGTGAGTGAAAATTTCCAACTGGAACCACCACCACTATATCGTAGATCTCTTCCTTGATTTGATTAGTTACAGGAAGGGTGATATCTGAACTTTCAGTGGTTGCTGAGGCATTGGCAGCAGCAGAAGCTGAAGTAGTCTATAAAACAGAGAAGATAGATAACTCCCACCCTTCCTCACTTCCGTATCTATCAGGGCCAGCCTGCTGTCAGGACCGCCAACTGCCATGGAATCATCTATTGGTTTGACCCTTGACCCTGGGGCCTAGTGGAGTGAAAGAACCAAGGGGCCCAGAAGTCCTGAGAGAGCTATCAGATATTAGGGATCTGACATCACATGTAGAAAGAGCTGTCAGATACAGGGATCATTAGAGGCCTTGAATGAAGTTAGACATGCATGACTAAAGAGGTCCAATTTAGGAGTTAGAATTACACGCTCCAAGATTAGTTAACATTTGGTAGGGGTCAGTGAAGAGGAAAAGGATTTCAAGATCATTGAGATAAATAGCTAGCTAGTATCACAACAAGGAATGACCACTCAAAATTTAGGATGTTTGAAGAAATGTGTGTTCCCATTGGGAGGTCCCAATGACATTTACTTAGGCAGTCATGCAGGAAATAAACCATCCTGAAACCAAACTACTCGCCTGATAGATACACTGAGCCATTATAGCCCAATCTCATTTATAAGGCGTGGGCAATCATTTCTTCACAGAATTGCATCTGTAACTTGGCATATAAAACATTTTTGGATTCCTTGAGTAGGCAAACATGGTAGGATCAGAGTCAAGAGCTAGAGGACTTCTGCTACAATCAAAAAACAAAAAAAAATTGCCTTTTATACAACTAAGATGAACTTCATCTCCAAAGGCCTCACTCTGTCTATTTTCTGACCTCAATGCAGGTGACTTTCCTTGGGTCAAAATAGACTTTTTTTTATTACCTCAAACATGTCAAGCTGTCTTTCTTCTAGATCTCTCTACACATCTTTTTATACTTTATTATTATTTATTGTTTTCATTTTTAAGCACAATACTCAACAGTATACTTAATCTTATGAGGAAGGCTTTAGGGTTAAGAAAACAGACTAAGGATCCTGGTTTTAAATTGTGGCTCTACCACTCAGTAGCTTTGTGGTCTTAGAGATAATAATGCTTCTTACTACCTAGGGATTTTGTAAAGATTAAATACATTTAGAGACATAAAGCACTTGAAAGAGTTCTTGGCACACAGTATATGATCTGTCAGCAATTACCATAGTATTAATTTGGGTTTTCTGGGAAAAGGCTCTGAGGCAGGAATTTGTATCCAGGGAGTTTTTTTGTGAAGCACTTTTGGGAACTACACCTGTAATTGTTTAAGGGAAGCAGGTTTGAGCAGAAGTTGAACTGAGATGTAGTTGCAACAGAAGCAGCCCTGGCTGACCCCACCGGGTGCTCTGGCTCTGGGGTGGTCCTTCAGAGTCATTCTTTATAGAGGCAAGAATGCCTAGCGTTTACACTGAGCATCTGGCTGCCCCTAGGGTGTGATTTCCCTTCTTTCTCAAGAGATATTCCTAAATCTCCTAGAAACTGCAAGCCACAGCAGCTAACACTTCTGGTAGCTGTGGGGATGAACTCCCACCCTTCACCAATCCCATATCAGGGTCAGCTTGTTGTTAGGGTTGCCAGCTGCCATGAAATTAACTATTGGTTTGACCCTTGACCCTGGGGCCTAGGGGAGTGGGGGGACCAAGAGGATATATAGGCAACTCCTATTATGCTCTTTCATGTTGATAATTTTATTTCTATGCCATCGATTCTTAAGAGTAGAATTCCTGTGCTGAAAGGCTTTTGTTTCATTTTGGTTTTAACTGGTAGTGGCAGGAAAGATTCAAAGATGTAGCCAAATTAGAGAAAGAGATAGGATGTGAAGGATGAGTAAGATACAGGTCAAAAAGAAATCAAGTTTTTAGTTAGGGAGAACTAGTCAAAGATTCCATTCCAGATGGCATTCCACCTGCCATTCCAGCTAGTCAAAGGTGCCATATAGTAAGCACTGGTCTGGTTAAGCTGAAGGTGTTTAGAATAGGCAATAGACAGAAAAAATTTAGTTCTGGAACTTGACAATAGATTAGAGGGTTACAACCTTGGATGAGATTGGGTGCATCCAGGGAGTAATAGACAAGGCGTTATCAGACTTGGGATAGCAATTGAAACCTAGATGTGCATGTCACATATGCAGAAATATCACACAGAATGTGGCAAGAGATAGAAAAGGAAAGGTCACTGGATTTGGCAATTAGAATGTTACTGGTGATTTTGGCCATAGCATTTTCAGTAGAATAATGAGAGAAGTAGTAGGACAATTTTTTTTTCTTTTAACAGGTGACAAGAGCAAATAAATAATGATAAAGGGAAAAAGAAAAATAGAATTGTAGCTTCAAGGGGAAATGTGCAATTTTGAAAATAAATTAGACAGTAGTATAATGACTTCCCATGTATCCTTCACCCAGCTTCAAAACTCATCCTCTGAATTATTCTGAACCAAATCCTGACATAATTTTATGGTTAAATATTTGTGTCACTGGAAGAGGAGGATTGATTTTTTTTTGCTGTAGATTTACATACTCTCTGTTACTTCTTAATATGGTTTATTATCAGTTTTGTTGGTCTTTTCAAGGTCCACTTATTTAGGTATTTATCCATTTGAAAATACTATTTTCAAGATCGTATTTCATTATTTTGAGCTGTTATTTTTATTATTTTCCTTTTGTTTTTGCTTGTATCCCTTAAACTTCTTAAAATAGTTTTTTTTTTTTTATTATTTTTTTTTAATTATACTTTAGGTTTTAGGGTACATGTGCACAATGTGCAGGTTTGTTACATATGTATCCATGTGCCATGTTGATTTCCTGCACCCATTAGCTCGTCATTTAGCATTAGGCCCCACCCCACAACAGTACCCGGAATGTGATGTTCCCCTTCCTGTGTCCATGAGTTCTCATTGTTCAATTCCCACCTATGAGTGAGAACATGCGGTGTTTGGATAGTTTTAAATTATTTAATATGTGTAGACTTAAGACCATATCTTTTTCTCTAGGCACTGAGTTTGCTATATCTCATACATTTCCTGTAACTTTTTTACTATTTTGCTTATTAGACAGTTTTTAATTTTAGGTTTGATTTCACCAAGAATTCAGGGATTGTCTGGGAGAATTTCTTAATTACCAAGCAGCTATCAATTTTAGATCACTGTTTAAATTTTTTTCCTTTGTTAAAAATAAATTGTAATAAATATATCTTGCTAGGCATGGTGGCTCATGCTTGTAATCCCAGCAGTTTGGGAGGCCAAGGTGGGCAGATCACATGAGGTCGGGAATTTGAGACCAGCCTGGCCAACATGATAAAGCCCCGTCTCTAATAAAAATACAAAAATTAGCTGTATGTGGTGGCGCATGCCTGTAATACCAGCTACTCGTGAGGCTGAGGCAGGAGAATTGCTTGAACCCATGAGGCGGAGGTTGTAGTGAGCCAAGATTGTGCCATTGCACTCCAGCCTGGGCAACAGAGCAAGACTCTGTCTCAAATAAATAAATAAATAAATAAATAAATAAATAAATAAATAAACTGAAAAATTTACTTTTTGAATTTGTCAAGGTTTCCTTTGTGGCTGAGCACATGATTAATTTTGAATATTCCATCAGCAAACAAAAAGGTAAAATTCTTATACCAATAATGAAATTTATGTATGATGGAAGGTTATATAAATCAGTTTGTTTATTGATTAGTTTAATTCTTCTATGTTTTAATCTGCCAGGATATGTCTTATTTTGAAATAGCGGTGTTGACATCTCTCTTTATGGCTATATAGTTTGATTAGATCTTCTATTCCATTGCATTTTTGTATTGGTTATAATTTGTATATACAAAGCCTCATGGTTTTGGTATGTTAATTTTATTCCTACGGAAGTCTTACCAAATTCTTGTTATTCTGTTATTGAAAATTATTTTTTATGTTCTCTTAGGTTTTCAAGTTATGATTTTATATGTTCTTAACAGAGATTTACTTTTACCTCTTTCTTTATAATTTTTATGCCTCTAATTGTTTCTGCTTGGTTCTTTGATTTGTCAGAGACTTGTATTGCAAGGTCAAACAGTAGTGGCAATAGTAGGTTTCTTTGTCCTTGTCCTACCTTAATTGAAACAATGTTTCTCCATTATGTAATATATGCTTCATCTTTTAAGAAAGTAGCAATTGATCCCCATCTCGTCAATTAAAAAGAAAACAGATTAGGTGTTAAATTTTGTTAAATGATTTTTTGGTATCTATGGAGAAGAATGTGTAATTCCAACTTAGATCTATTAAGATGATGAAATATATTAATGCATTTCCTGATATTCTGTAATTCTTCCATTCTTGTAATAAACCTCACTTGGTTATACGTATTATTTTTAAATGTTCAGTGAACTTTGTTTTTAGTACTTTTGCCCTGATGGGTATAGTGAAGTAAATTTTTAGGGATGGACAATCAATATCAGGTTTTAAATCAGTGTTATGTTCATTCTGACACAGAAAGATGGAAATGTTCTTTCATTTCCAATGCTCAGTAAACAGTTTGCAGTATTGGACTTTCTAGCTCTTAGAGTTGTGGCAGAACTCCTTTGCAAAACCCTCTGTGCCTATACTTTTATGCATTGTAGCTCATTGGCAACTTTTCCCCATTTCTTTTATGGAAAATTATCTGTTTAAACTCTCTATGTCTATAGGGGTCATTTTTTATTTAAAAATTTCAATTTTTTATCTTAGTTCTGTTAGTTTCTGTTTTACACCTACATAATGCTTACCTATTTTTATTCTGAGTTTTTAAAAAATAAACTGTTTAATAGACTTTGGCAATGTGTTTTCTAAAATCATGTTCATTGAGGTATAATTTACAAATAATAAAGTCCACCCTTTTAAAGTGTACAGATAGATGATATTTTGATAAGTGTGTGCATTTATGTAACCACTATAATATTTAATACATGGAACATGTCTATCATCCCAAGACGTTTCTTCATGCTTTTTGGTGGCCAGCCTCTTCTCCCACCCCTACCTTCTGGGAAACATTGATCTGATTTCTGTTTTTATAGGCTTGCCTTTTCTAGAATGTGATATAAATTGAAATCATGCAAAATATAGACATTTTGATCATCTACTTTGACTTAGCAAAATACGTACTTTCCAGATGCATTACTTTGTTGGGTATATGGGTAGTACATTCCTTTTTATTACTGAATGGAATTTCATTGGATGATTATACCACAATTTGTTTATCATTCTCCTGCAAATGGAAATTTTGGCTTTTCCAGTTTTTGGCTATCTTGAATCAAGGTGCTATAAATGTTAGCATGTAGGTCTTTGTATGGGCATTTGTTTTCATTTTACCTGGGTAAATACTAAAAATGAGATTGTGTGGTATGTGTATTTTTAGCTTTACAAGAAAGTGTTAAACTGTTTTCCAAAGTGGCTGTACCATTTGGTATTCCCTACAGCAATGTTTGAGATTTCCCCTTGCTTCATATCCTCATCAGCACTCAATATTGTTAGCCATTTCAATTTCAGCTATTCTCATAGATTTGAGATTTGATTTGTGGTATCTCACATTTTGGTTTTGATTTGTATTTTCCTTATGACTAGTGTCATAAAGAATGTTTTCAGGTGCAAATTCATCATCTTACATGCATTTTCTGGTAAAGTATATGTTAAAATATTTTGCTTAATTTTTGAAATATTTGTTATTTTATTATTGTAACCTGGACCTTTTTTTGTTCAAAGTGCTATTTTATATCTGAAATTATTTGTTTAATTTAAAAAATTTATGTTGGTTGTGTGTTTTAGTTTTTCTCTGCTTTATTGGCTATTGCTAATGTGTATGCGTGTATGTGTATGCATGTATGTGTATGTTCTATCATTTGCTCAGAATTTTTAATTTTCATCTTCTGTTTTGAAAATTGTAGTATCTTTTTATGCATGCTATATTTTGACTTTTTATGGATTTTTTTTTTTTTTTTTTTGCAACAATGGAGGCAAGCCAATGAAGGAGGTGGAAGGGGAATTTGTGTGGCTTTTCAAATTCTCAGATCAATAGGACAAGGGTCCTGTTGAAACATAATTCAGATACTTTGTTTTTTTCTATCACATTCCAGACTCCACGTGACTCATTAAACTTCCTAGGTCCCTACCTTTTCTCTAGTAAAGCACCTTCTTGGAACTTTGGTCCTTTGAACTTTACAAGCAACTTCCTCTTGTTTTTCCAGTAGCCAGTACTCTGACCTGTCAGATCTCAGACATCCTCTTAGTATTGCCTACTCAGAAATGGCTCCTTACTTGCTGATGGGGAACCCTAGCTGCTGTCATCTGTGTTTTACAAAGACAGTTGGTTGTTGAGGGGGCAACATTAGCATCAAGAGGCAAAGTGCTATACCATTGGTGTACTAAGTTACAATAAGCTCAAAAAATGTAACAAAAACATTGTAGAATGTGATATAAATTGAAATGATGCAAAATATAGACATTTTGATCATCTATTTTGACTTAGCAAAATACGTACTTTTAGCAAAATACATACTTAGCAAAATACGTATTGCCAAACTTTTTTCAGTAATATGTAAATGTAACCAGTCAATGACCCTACATCCACTGGAATCTATATAATACACTCCAGACCTAACACTAGGCTTCCCAGGATTGGTGAAGAGAAAACTGAAGGCAAACATTTACAAAAAGAGTTTATAATCCACTTCATCCAGCAATCACAGCCTTGGATTCAGCGTTCTGCCTTATATGATATACTTCTTCCTATTGCCCATATTTAGTCCTTTCAATTTCTGCTCAGAGTGATCTAAGAACTCAAAACTGAGTGATACAGTTTTCTCTTGCCAGTGTAGCAATCAGTGTAGCTTTGTTTTAGCCTCATTTGATGTCCTTTTTTGTTTCCTTCTGACAAGATCTCAGCGGAGTTCAGCTCTCACAGCAGTAGACTGATTAATAAGGGGATTCCTTCATGACCTCCAAAAGAATTATTCACACTTTTGTCGCTCTAGAGAGCTGTTGTGTTTCTGCCTTAGAGAGAGCAGATGGCTGGATAAGGAGTGGATGTGTGAAATACACATATTTGACAAGGAACTAGTATCCAGGATATATGGAGAATTGCTATAAATAAATATGAGAAAGGCTGCTCAAGAGAAAAATGGATAAAACACATGAACAAGACATGTCACAAAAAGAATATCCAAATGTTCAATAAACATATAAAAATGCTCATCCTTATATATCATAAACAAATGGAAGATAGTACAGAAATGCTGAGCAGGTTAGTGGGAAACGGACTCAAGATGAAGAATTACGAAAAAAGACATGGCCAAGTGCAGTGGCTCACACCTGTAATCCCAGCACTTTGGGAGGCCGAGGTGGGCGGATCATAAGGTCAAGAGATCGAGACCATCCTGGCCAACATGGTGAAACCCTGTCTTTACTAAAAATACAAAAATTAGCTGGGAGTGGTGGTGCATGCCTGTAGTCCCAGCTACTTGGGAGGCTGAGACAAGAGAATAGCTTGAATCCGGGAGGCGGAGGTTGCAGTGAGCTGAGATCGCACCACTGCACTCCAGCCTGGTGACAGAGCGAGACTCTGTCTCAATAAAAAAAGAAAAAAAAAAAAAAGGACTTGATTTATGTGTCATAGCAATTTTAAGAGCTTTGTAAATATAATTTCCCCTAAGATACGTCTGTAAACAGTTTTGGTGAATGTAAAGTATTTCCATACCTATCTTATGTTTGTTCTTTTCAGATAAAATTGAACTCAGTTAAAATTCTTTTTAAGAAATATGCTTGGTATCTCACTGTATCAGTGTAGGATTAATTCTTCACGATAGGTAAATGATCAGAGAAACATTGAAGAGAAAACTTTTTAAAAGTATGTGTGGATCAATGTAGATTGCTATAAAGTAGTTTTAAAAGGGCCTGCATTCTAGTTTCCATTCTGCCACTAACTAGAGATTTTTGTCAATGGAAAAGTAACTGTATTCTTTGAGCTTTAACTTAAAATGACATGGTTTTATTTGATCTTTCTGACTCTCTCTAGCTGTAACTTTGTATGCTATCATTATTTGAAGTCATATGGGACATTACATCTCTAAGGAAAGGAGAATAATACAGTCTGTGTCTTAATTCAGGGTTTAGGGTTTGCATGGCTGAAATCAGGACAGAGACTAGGCTAGTACCTTCTTTTCTGCTAATACAGGGTGATGTCTATGTTTTTTAATATTGGAGAAAGAAATCTAATCATTTATTCTACCATCCTTATTCAGGTCACATTTTTGAAAAGAGATAGGACTTCAGTAAGTATACTACTTACCACTGAATGTCTTCTTTCTGTTCTTCTGCTTCACACTGTGCATATTTTCTAAAATTATTTTTCACATGATTTTAAAATGTTTTGCTTGTAAGTGTATTTTTCCTATATCATAAACTCTTTGAAGGCATTTTTCCCCCCACAGTTGTATCCCTAGTGCCTGAAACAGCACCTATTATGCATTAGACAAGATTTACTGAGCAGATAAATTTTCACTGCCCTAACACTGACTAGATATCCTACTATCCATCTTTCTCAGCCCCCTAAACGCAATAGATGGGTATACTTATGAGTTAATTGAAGCAGTGTCTCAAACAGCTGACCTATGGTGTTAGAAAAATAAGAAGGAAAGCTTCACTGTTTACATTCTTCACCCTTACTCTGAGAAATAAGATCTAGTATTTAAATAGTCACTAGGGAAATTTATGTTCTAATTTGATGTCTCCACTCCTCAGTTATTAATATAAATGCTTTCTTTTAGCTATTTTGTCTTCTTTCCCATATGTCCACATATTTAGTGTGATTTCCTACCATTATTTTGTTTTCTTGAGGGTTGAGATACTCTGGGCTTTCTTTCCCAGGCTATCCCTCCAGATGAAATGTAGATGAGAACTCAAAGGTGGTAAAATCATCTGTAACCACAGCCTTGCATTACAATGAAGTTTGATTCCCTTCTACCTCTCTAAGTGAAGGAGCTGAAGACAGAGTTCCTAAGAAGGCATTTTTTAAAAATTTATGATGAGTTAGCAACGGACAAAGATAATATCTTTATTGAAGAAGGTGAGGAGAGGTCAAAATAGTGAGAAATTGAAAGGACTTAGAATTATTATTGAGAACAAAAGAAAAAAGGAAGAATAGACAACAGCAATACGCAAAAATATTTAGAAAAAAATCCATAAATTATACTATTCATAAGTATACCACAGCAACTAATTTCCTTTGGCGTATTATTTTCCAGGTTCTGTTTACATGCACACATGTTCTACATGTGTTGCAATCAAAACATTCTTATTTTATGTAATTAGTAGTGTGAACAGTTAGAAACAGACTTTAAAATTATAATTTTAATAAATGCATAACAGTCTATTGTGTCAATATACAAAAATGTGTGATAACAAAGCTGGGTGTAGTTGTGTGCACCTGTAGTCCTAGTAGCTTGGGAGAAGGAGATGGGAGGGTGAGACAAGAAGATGACTTGAGCCCAGGAGGTTGAGGCTTTAGTGTGCTATAATCACACCTGTGAATAGCCACTACACTCTGGTATGGGCAACCTAGTGAGACCTTGTTTCTTAAAAAAAAAAAAAAAAAAAAAAAAAGAAAAATGTGTGTCCTAACATTCTCCAGTAGTATTTAAGTGTTTTTCATAGATTGTACTGACACCCACCTTGAAAAATGGGATGGAGTTAGAGGAAGTAGGTGGTTCACATATCTGATTCCTTCACCACTCCCTCCTTCAGAAGCTACCCAACAAGCGCTATTAATAGCAGCAAACAGATATGAAGCCCTTTATGTTTTAGAAAATACTTCTGTATCTATTTCTTACTTGATCTTTAAAAGAACTTTTAACATTGAAATAGAAGATCTGTTGGTAGTATTATATATCTAGCTTATCAGTATTGAAACCTTGGTGAAAACAGGCACAAAATCAATGGAACACAATAGAGAACTCAGAAGTTAATCCATGTATATACAGCTAACTGATTTTTAACAAAGGTGCCAAAAACATACATTGGAAAAAGGACACTTTCTTCAATAAACAATGCTGAGAAAACTGAATATTCATATGCAGAAGAATGAAATGAGATATATTCTTACCATATATACAAATAAACTCAAGATGGATTAAAGACTTCCACGTTAGACCTCAAACTACAAAACTACTAGAAGAAAACATAGGAAAAATGCTTTAGGACATTGGTCTGGGCGAAGGTTTTATGGGTAAGACTTCAAAAGCACAGGAAACAAAAACAAAAATAGATAAATGGGGCCATATTAAACTGAAAAGCTTCTGCACAGCAATAGAAACAGTCAGCAGAGTGAAGCAATAACCTGTAAAGTGGGAAAAATATTTGCAAACTATTCACCTGACAAGAGACTCAACAGCAAAAAGTTAAATAACCTTATTAAAAAGTGGGCAATGGAACTGAATAGACATTTCTCAAAAGAAGACATATTAATGGCCAACAAACATATAAAAAATGCTTAAGATTGGCTGGGCATGGTGGCTCATGCTTGGAATCCCAGTACTTTGGGAGGCCGAGGCGGGCGGATCGCCAGGTCAGGAGATCAAGACCATCCTGGCGAACATGGTGAAATCCTGTCTCTACTAAAAATACAAAAAATTAGCCAGGCGTGGTGGCGGGCGCCTGTAGTCCCAGCTACTTGGGAGGCTGAGGCAGGAGAATGGCGTGAACCCGGGAGGCGGAGCTTGCAGTGAACAGAGATCGCACCACTGCACTCCAGCCTGGGCGACAGAGCAAGACTCCGTCTCAAAAAAAAAAAAAAAAAAAAAACGCTCAAGATTGATGAGAATCATCCGGGTAATACAAATTAAAACCACAATGAAATATCGCCTCATCCCAGTTAGAATGGCTATTACAACAAAGACAACAAATAACAAATGATGGTGAGGATGCAGAGAAAAGGGAACTCTTATACACAGTTGGTAGAAATGTGAATTAGTACAGCCATTGTGGACAACAGTATGGAGGTTCCTTGAAAAACTACAAACAGAACTACTATGTGATCCAACAATCCTGCTACCGGGTATATATCCAAAGGAAAAGAGATAAGTATGTCAAAGAGGTATCTAAACTTCAATGTTTATTGTAACACTATTCACAATCAAGATACAGAATCAATCTATGTGTCCATCAACAGGTGGATAAATAAGAAAATGTGATATATATGTGTATATATATGTGTGTGTGCGTGTGTACATAGACAGTACACACGCACACACACACACGGAATACTATTCAGCCATAAAAAGAATAAAATCCTATCATCCACAATAACTTGGATGTGTCTGGAGAATGTTATGTTAGGTAAAGTAAGTCAGGCGCAGAAAGATAAATACCACATGTTTTCACTCATATGTTGGAACTAAAAAATTATTTTGAGCCCATGAAAGTAGAGTAGAATTATGGGTATTAGAGGCTGGGAAGAGTAAGGGGAAGGGGAGGATGGAGAGAGGTTGCTCCATGGCTACAAAATTATAGCTGGATAGAAGGCATGATTCTAGTGTTCTGCAGCATGGTAGGGTGAATATGGTTACATATAATTTAGTGTATATTTTCAGAAAGGTAGAAGAGAGAACTGTGAATGTTCACAACACAAAGAATGATAAATGAGGAAGTAGATATACTAATTACTCTGATTTGAGCATTATACATTGTATAGACATATCAAAATATCACTCTACCCCATAAATATGTACAATTATTTCATGCCAACTAACAATAAAAAGGAAAAAAATAAGAAAACCTTGGCTTAGAGAGGTGAGATCACTTGTGAAAAGACCACCTACTACTAGTTAATAGCAGAAATGGATCTTAATAAGTCTGGAAAATGAGAAGCCTGTGCGTGCATTCATTTTCTCTCTCTCTTTCTGACTCTCTCTGTGTATCTGCTCCATCCAGAGATTTAGTTACTAGATTAGTAGGGTCCACAAGAGAAATGTACAACACGAATCACAAATCATGTCAGCCCTATGACAGATAATTGGGAAAAGTACAGGGATGATTTTTAAACACTGGAATCCACTCGGGACTGTATACACATGTGCAAATGTTGTTCCACCTGTAGGGATCTTCAAAAGTAGAAACTTATAATATTGTAGCATTAATGATTACAGGATTCACTTGCAAATAATTGAACATAGTCCCAACTGGGGCAATTAAAACTTTTTATAAACAACACAAGCTCTGGAGACCATAAAGGAAAATGGAATGATTACTAATCTAAATAAGCCAGTGTCACTTAGCAGCCTGATTAGGTAGCTATGATCCAAACAATAATTGCAAGATCAGGAAAGTCTGATAATAAACTTCTGAATGTCTGTCTCTCAGGGCTGGGATTTCATGGGCAAATCTTTTATTTGATTGTTTCCTGGGACTGTCACTTGGGTACTTGTTTTCTTTTACAGTGATGCATGGCATAATGACATTTTGGTCAATGATGGAATGCATCTATGACAGTGGTTCTGTAAGATTATAATAGATTATAAAGGACAAATTAATTTATCTTTTCTATGTTCAGATATGTTTAGGCATAAGATTATAATAGATTCTAAAAGATAAATTATATAATTTATCTTTTATATGTTCAGATATGTTTAGGCACATAAATACTTGCCATTGTGTTATAATTGCCTGAAGCATTCAGTACAGTAACATGCTGTACAGGTTTGTAGTTCAGGAGCAATAGGCTATACCGTATAGCCTGGGTGTGTAGTAGGTTATACCATCTAGGTTTGCATAGATACATTCTACGATGTTCACACAGCCACAAAATTGCTTAAATACTCATTTCTCAGAATGTATCCCCATTATTAAACAATGCATGGCTGTATTTTAAAGTGAAAGCATGTGTCTACCTGCCTCTACTCCACTAGAAATATTCTTTGGCTTGGAGTTGAGAGGCCGTATGCTGGCAGTCCTCACTATCTGAGGCCTTGGTAGTCCTATTCATGGCCAAGAAACGTGTTTCCAAGGCAGTACTATCTCCTGCTTTGTGTAGCTGAAACAGCTGTTCCTGACATCTTTCTGAAGGGAAAGACACAAAAGGGACACTGTGATACCTGGGGGAACATATATAAGAGTGGGAAGTTTCTCTTCCACTTCTTGGGCCTTAGTGAAGCTAATGCTTGTGTTAATGAGTGAAAAATATCTGTGCAGCATGTTTATGGTTTATGTCTATACTTCCACTCAGATAGTTTTTCATGGCACTTGGACTCCCTATTCTTTTCTTCATCAGGATACCTTCCCAAGGTGTAGGCATGTGTCATTAGGACAGGATTCCTTGGTGTGCAGAAGTGGATGATGGCATTTTGCCACACTATAGAATTTCTTGACTATGTAAATCTCTGGAATGCTTATTGAAATGGAAGATTCCTATTCCCAACCACAGATTTGCAGAATCAGAGCTTTGGGGGCTGAGGGAGGAGCCCCTTTTTACCAGCTGCTCTGGGTGGTTGTTTTTAGCACACTAACATTTAAAAATCTTTTCCAGCGATAGCACAGTTAGCCTGGCACCTAACGATGTTGGGACATGTTGCGGTACTTCGTTTTTGGAGATGTTCCTTATCTTTTTAGACCTTTTGTACAATGGTCAGGTTCTTTGAGGAAATAATCCACAAGCTCAGGAATTCTAAATCTAGGGATCTTTTGGCTTCTGGGGCTTCTCTTCAAGAATCATTCATATATGTATGCAAACTTTTGAGTTTTATGCATTATTTTTGGAGACGAGAATGATAGAAAGATTTGGAGATATTTCCCTAGCAAGGTGTGCTAGCTTTGTTATTGGATGGAGCCTTTGCCCCAAATCTGTGTTTCCTTTTCAAATTTCATAGTGTGTGCAAAGTCATCTAGAAGGACAATAAAACTTCTCTTTATCCATCTCCAAATATAAGTAGCCAACTTCCTGTTTGCTTTTTTCTTGGGGCACCAAGGCGTGGACTCTTGCGTGAGGGACTCCTAGATTTGCTTCTTGGGTCTGCCGTTTATCAGCTGTGCTGCCTTGAGCAAATATAATGGTCACTCTGGGCTCTGGTAGTCTCACCAGTGAAATGGAGCTAAATGTTTATCTCATTGAGTGGTTACTGCCACTAATGGGATCATGTTTACAAAATGCCTGGATCAACACTCAACAAATATCAGTTTCTTTTGCCATTTCTTCCCGTGTGTGTGTGTGTGTGTGTTTGCATAAGTGGTTCTGTAGACAGGTGAGCAGGTTAGACACATGTAGACATGTCAGGTGATATAGTGAAGGCCATCTTTAAGATTCCATTTTAATCAAAACCAGGATTTCTTGAAGAATTCAAAAGGAAAGAAAGCAGGAACTTAATCTGCTGAGTTTGAGCTAGTAAAAGAAGCCATATTCACCCTTAGGAAGGTGAGAAGAGTATGGAGACTTTCACCAAGATCTGACTGGGCCATGTTTCTTTGCATTTTCATGGTACTTGAGGGAAGTAGAAACAAATTTAATTTTAGTATACATCTCTGGAAAATATTCCTGCACCATTAGCATTTCTTGGATAAAAGTTCTAGCAACGTACAATACAGAAGACTAAATGTAAGCAAGGTGTCTTTGTTCCACCTACTCTTGGCTCCATTTGGACTAAGACAGCAGTGCCTGGAGGAGCAGCAGCAAAGGCCAAAGTTTTCTGGTGGAGGCAGCTGCACACTGCTGGGTAGGGTGAAGCAGAGTTTCTTCCCAGTGGGCAGGAGGTTGTTTTCTAGGACTTATCATGGTGATAGTGAGAGTGGTAGGAGGAGGCTAATGGTCCTGTGGTTCTTCCCAAACCTAGACACCCCTACTGAGTACTCAGAAGGCCCTAGCTGAGGGTTAAAAACTAAACATAAACAAAAGCCCAGATAGCAATAGCAACAAGAAGAACAATAAAACAACCTCTCTAGATCCCCAGCTTTATACTAGCCCATCTGACTTTATACTTTTCTCATTTCTGACCAAAAACTTCCTGTACACATTGGAAGGAATCTCTAACATAACTATAAAGAGATTGCTATAGCTAAGTTAACTTTGACTTACTCACATTAACAAAGAAGACTAACATATAATCTGAACATTTCTGTTTGCCTTTGGATTATATTTCTTCATTTGCTTTTTTTTTTGGTTTTTTTGCAATCAGATACACTCCATATGATATTTGTGTAGCAAATCACTAATATTTTTTAGCTTCAAAATAAACTATTTGCATAGGGAGGCAGTAATACACACACACACACACACACACTCCATCACACACATGATCATAACGGGGATTTACTTCACTAAACATTATTCATAATATGTATAATTCACAGGCTGGTAATGGGTATCTAGACTATAGCTGAAGTTTTGTGTTTTAAGTATTTGACTCCAGCAGACCTCTATGCAATAAGCTTGCTAGGACAAGTATAAGTAGAATTGATGATTATCTATAATATTTGATTTTAAGAATAAGCAAGAATATTGTATGTTAAGTATCTGCTCTTCTAATACCATAAGCTTCCCCATTCATGACTGATTTCCCCTGGTTAAGAATTGATCTCATTTTGTTATTTATCTAGTAAGTGAAAATCCTCTCCTCTAAGTTAGCCTATTTTAATCAGCATTTCAGATCATGATCTTCTAGACAGGAGAGAACAAAATGTTCTGTTTGAACTAGATGCTGGATAGGAATGAGGACGATGCTGAAAAAAGTAAATTCTACTCTAAGCCGGTCATTGTGATAGGCCCTAATGAATGAGAAATTGTCCCTTGTCTCAGCTGGGGCGGAGGGGGGGGGGGAGACAATTCCCAGAGAGCAGAGAAGACAGGCACAAATACATGTATGGGGGAGCAATGTTAAAGCAGAGGTCAGTACACTGGGAGAATAGTTAAGGGAATAGGAATGGTACCAAAGGCACTTTTCCCAAGAAAATAAATTGACATTAAAACATGTTTTAATAGCCTTCCAATATGAATGGGGGAAGGACCATGTTTTATTTATCCTGGCTCCATCTCCAGAAATTTAGTGTCTTTGACATGGTAGACACTATTGATTATGAGATAATCTGAAGTGGTGTTACAGTTCTCCCCAAAGCCAGATCTGAATATAACTGTTTGCCCCTGAAAATTTGGAGGGTTTAAGTGCATGTATTATTTTAACAGAGCCACAAAAGGCTCACCCAAGGATCACCAGACACATTCTTCCAGATGTCCTGGAAAGCCGTTAGAATGGACTGGAGGGCTGGACTCAGACTTATTCCTCTGACTCTGCTTCCATCATTAGCAGACACTAGAAACACTGAATCCACTGCTTTCATCCAAGAAACACTTCAGCTATTCCCAATGTTCTTCACATATTCCTTATGTTTTCTACTTCTCAGTTCCTTTGCTTATGCCTTTATCTACATCTTGAATATTCTTTCATATCCTCTCAGCTTAAATGGATCCTTCCCACCTTTGAAGGCATATTTTACAATCTACCTTTCCATGAAGATCGTCCTTATCGCCATAGATAGTAGTGATCCGTTCCATCTCTGACCTCAAAGTCTACCTACTGCTTATTATACCAAGCACTGTCTATGATGCCTCATTTGTTCAACATTTTAAAATGCAAGCCATGTGTTAGACCATGTATCTTCCCCGACTGAAAGGCAAGGGGCCTTAGTGTGACTAATCCATGTTAGATTCCCAAAATGATAGGCCAGCTCATGGATAGTTCTTAACAGGCTGCTGTACCTCAGGAGACAAGAAACCCTTGGGACTACTGGTCTTTATATTTCTTGACACAAAATATCTGAGCTGAGAATAAAAGTCATAGCTTCTTGTTAGCTGTTGTCGCTCAGACACTTAAAGAAGAAGGTATAATCAATCCATCTCTACTCCTGAAGTGATGAGGTTAGGAGAAAGAAGAGATACTCACCTACAGTCTTCAGGAGGAAAAAGGTGAGCTTCAGAATTATGATGTTCATATTATAAGGATATTAAAATGTGTTTTAAAATCAATTCCTGATTGTCCCCACGGGTTCTAGAGCTTCTGCATGTTTGAGGCCACTGAGTCACAGAAGTACAGGGAAGAGGCCATGGGCGTCCATCTCAGACTCATTTATGCATTGTCCACTCACCTTACCTAAGTATCTTGTGTCTAATATATGAATTAATCTGTGAAATCACCTGCTTTAAAAATATATTTACAAATGTATTTATACGAACCTTATAATATACAAAATACATTCACAGTTATTGTCTCATTTAATTTGCATAACAATCCTTTGAAGTATTTATTATTTTTTACAGATTAAAATATGAAGTTCAGAGAGACTATGAGTCAAAGGTTGCACTGTAAATCTTAGAAATGAAAATGATACTACATCTTATAACTCAGGGTTCTTGTTCTTTCTGTTACCTCTGTACTAATGGTTTCTTTCTTTAAAAGGGGACAATTCAGATTTGAAAGATTTAGGGAAGGGCTGGGCGCGGTGGCTCACGCTTGTAATCCCAGCACTTTAGGAGGCCAAGGCGGGCGGATCATGAGGTCAGGAGATCGAGACCACGGTGAAACCCTGTCTCTACTAAAAATACAAAAAATTTGCCGGGCGTGGTGGCGGGCACCTGTAGTTCCAGCTACTTGGGAGGCTGAGGCAGGAGAATGGCGTGAACCTGGGAGGCAGAGCTTGCAGTGAGCCGAGATTGCGCCACTGCACTCTGGCCTGGGTGACAGAGCAAGACTCTGTCTCAAAAAAAAAAAAAAAAAAAAAAAAAAAAAAAAAAAAAAGAAGGAAGAGAATACCACAAAACAACCAGAAAAACGAATAACAAAATGGCAGGAGTATGTCCCCATTTATCAATAATGACACTGAATGTAAATGATCTAAACTCTCCAATCAAAAGACATACAGTGGCCAAGTGGATGAATAAACAGGACCCAACAATCTGTTGCCTAAAAGAAACGCACCTCATCTATAAAGATCCACATAGATTGAAAACAAAAGGATGGAAAAAGATATTCCATATTAATGGAAACAAAAAAAGAGCAGGAGTAGTTATATCAGACAGAATAGATTTCAAGAAAAAAAAAACTGTAAGAAGAGACAAGGGGCTGGGCGCGGTGGCTCACGCTTGTAATCCCAGCACTTTGGGAGGCCGAGGCGGGCAGATCACGAGGTCAGGAGATCGAGACCACAGTGAAACCCCATCTCTACTAAAAATACAAAAAATTAGCCGGGCGTGGTGGCGGGCGCCTGTAGTCCCAGCTACTCGGAGAGGCTGAGGCAGGAGAATGGTGTGAACCTGGGAGGCGGAGCTTGCAGTGAGCTGAGACTGCGCCACTGCACTCCAGCCTGGGCGACAGAGCAAGACTCCGTCTCAAAAAAAAAAAAAAAGACAAGGAAGGTCATTATATAATGATATAGGGGTCAATTCAACAAGAGGATATAACAATTATAAATACATACACACCCAACACTGGAGCACACAGATATATAAAGCAAATATTATTAAAGCAAAAGAGAGAGCTAGATCTCAATACAATAATAACTTGTGACTTCTACACCCCACCGTCAGCATTGGACAGATCACCTAGACAGAAAATCAACAAGGAAACATCAGACTTTTTCCTGCACTATAGAACAAATTGACCTAATAGATATTTACAGAACATTTCATCCAGTAGCTATAGAATACACATTTTTCTCCTCAGCACATGGATCCTTCTAAAAAATGGACCATATGTTAGACCATAAAACAAGTCTTAAATCATTCAAAAAATTTAAAATAATATCAAGTATCTTCTCTAAACACAATGGAATAAAACTACAAATCAGTAACGAGGGATTTTGGAAACAACACAAACACAAAGAAATTAAACAATATGCTCCTGAATGACCAGTGGGTCAATGAAGAAATTAGGAAGGGAATTGAAAAAATTTCTTGAACCAAATAATGGAAACACAACATAGAAAAACCTATGGGCTACAGCAAAAGCAGTACTCAGAGAAAAATTTATAGCTATAAGTAGCGACATCAAAAAAGAGGAGAAACTTTAAGTAAATAATGTAATGATGCATCTTAAAGAATTATAAAGCTAAGACCAAACCAAATAAAAGAATTAGTAGAAGAAAATGAATAATAAAGATCAGATAAGAAATAAATGAATTTAAAATGAATAAAAAATACAAAAATCAAAATAAAAAGTTGTGTTTTTTTGAAAAGTTTAACAAAATTGACAAACTTTTAGCCAGACTAAGAAAAAAAGACAGAAGACCCAAATAAATAAAATCAGAGGTGAAAAAGCAGATGTTATGACAGATACTGCAGAAATTCAAAGGATCATTAGTGATTAATATGAGCAACTATATGCCAATAAATCAGAAAATCTAGAATAAATAGATACATTCCTAGACAAATACAACCTACCAAGATTGAACTAACAAAAAAATCCAAAACCTGACTAGACCAATAACAGTAACGAGATCAAAGCCATAATAAAAAGTTTCCCAGTAAAGAAAAGCTTGGGATCCAATAGCTTCATGGCTGAATTCTACCAAATATTTAAAGAACAACTAATACTAACCCTACTCAAACTGTTCTGAAAAATAGAGGAGGAGGGAATCCTTCCAAACTCATTCTATGAGGCCAGTATTACCCTGATACCAAAACCAGACAAAGACATCAAAAAAAAATTACAGGCCAATATCTCTGATGAATATTGATGCAAAAACCCTTAACAAAATACTTGCAAACCAAATTCAAGAATACATTAAAAAGATTATCCATCATGACCAAGTGGGATTTATCCCAGGGGTGCAAGGATGGTTCAACATACATGAATCAATCAATGTATAAATTATATCATCAGAATGAAGGATAAAAACCATATGAGCGTATCAATTGATGCTGAAAAAGTGATAAAATTCAACCATCCTTTCATGATAAAAATCCTCAAAAACAATATAGAGGGAACATACATCAACATAATAAAAACCGTATATGACAAGCCCACAGTAAATTGGGAAAACTTTTCCTCTAAGATCTGGAACATTACAAGGATACCCACTTTCACCACTGTTATTCAACATAGTACTGGGAGTCTCAGCTAGAGGAATCAGAAAAGATAAAGAAATAAAGGACATCCAAATTGGAAAACAAGAAGTCAAATTAAACTTGTTTGCAGATGATAATTATCTAATATTTGGAAAAACCTGAAGACTCCACCAAAAACCTATTAGAACTGATAAACAAATTCAGCAAAGTTGTAGGATACAAAATCAACATAAAAAAATCAGTAGCATTTCTATATGTCAACAATGAACAATCTGAAAAAAAAAATTAAAAAGTAATCCCATTTACAACAGCAACATATAAAATTAAATACCTAGTAATTAACCAAAGAAGCAAAAGATCTCTGCGATCAAAACTAGAGAAAGCTCATGAAATTGAAGAGGACACAAAAAATGGAAAGATAGTCTATGTTCATAGACTGGAAAAATCAATATTGTTAAAGTGTCTATACTCCCCAAAGCAATCTACAGATTCAGTATAATTCCTATCAAAATACCAATGACATTCTTCACAGAAATAGCAAAAGCAATTCTTATACCACAAAAGACCCAGAATAGCCAAAGCTAATCTGAGCAAAAAGAACAAAACTGGAGAAATCACATTACCTGACTTCAAATTATACTAGAGAGGTACAGTAACCAAGATAGCATGATACTGGCATAAAAACAGACACATAGGCCAATGGAACAGACTAGAGAACCCAGAAATAAATCCACACATCTACAGTCATTTTCTACAAAGGTACCAAGAATATACGTCAGGGAAAAAAGCAGTGTTTTCAATAAATGGTGCTGGAAAAACTGGATATCCATATGCAGGAGAATGAAACTTGACCCCTGTCTCTAGCCTTATACAAAAATCAAATACAAATGGATCTAAAGACTTAAATCTAAAACTTCAAACTATGAAACTACTGCAAGAAAACATTGGGGAAACACTCCAGACATTGGTCTAGGCAATAATTTCTTGAGAAATATCCCATAAGCACTGGCACCCAAAGCAAAAATGGGCAAATGGGATCACGTCAACTTAAACAGCTTCTGTACAACAAAGAATGCAATCAACAAAGTGACAAGACAACCCACAGAATGGGAGAAAATATTTGCAAACTACCCATCTGACAAACTACCCATCAGATTAATAACCAGAATAGCTCAAAACAACTCTATAGGAAAAACAATCCAATAATCTGATTAAAAATAGTCAAAATGTTTTAATTGACATTTCTCAAGACATGCAAATGGCAAACAGGCATATGAAAAAGTGCTCAACATCATTGATCATCAGAGAAATGCAAGCAGAACTACAGTGAGATATCATCTCACCCCAGTTAAAATGGCTTTTATCCAAAATTCAAGCAATATTCAAATGCTGGTGAGGACATGGAGCAAAGAGAACCCCCTTACACTTTTGATAGGAATGTAAATTACTACAACCACTATGGAAAACAGCTTAAAAGTTTCTCACAAAACTAAAAATACAGCTACCATATGATTCAACAATCCCACTGCTGGGTATACACACAAAAGAAAGGAAATCAGTATATCAAAGAGATATTTGCACTCCCATGTTTATTGCAGCACTGTTCACAATAGCCAAGATTTGGGAGCCACCTAAGTGTCCATCAACAGATGAATGGATAAAGAAAATGTGGTACCTATACACAAGAAAGAACTATTAAACCATAAAAAAGAATAAGATTCTGTCATTTGCAATGACATGGATGGAACTGGAGATCATTATGTTGCATAAAATAAATCAGGCACAGAAAGACAACCATTGCATGTTCTCACTTTTTTATGGAAACAAAGTCAAAACAATCGAACTCATGGAGATAGAGCACAGAACAGTGATTACCAGAGTCCGAGAAGCTTACTGGGCAGATGAGAGGGAGTTAGGGATGATTAATGGGTAAAAAAAAAATTAGGAAAAATGAGTAATACCTAGTATTTGATAGCACAACAGAAGGACTATAGAAAGTAATAATTTACTTTTACATTTTAAAATAATTAAAGAGTATAATTGGTTCATTTGTAACAAAAAGGATAAATGCTTGAGGGGATGGATGCCAAATTTTCCATAATGTGATTATTATGCATTGTGTGCCTGTACCAAAATATCTCACGTACCCCATAAATATATATGCCTACTATTTACCCACAAGAAATATTAAAACATTAAAAAAATTGGCGGGGGGCATTTAGAAACAACTGCTGGGGAAATCAGAGTGTCAGGATGGCAGCCATTTTTTTTTCCCAAAAGTACAACTAATACAATTTTAAAAATATAATTAATATATATTTATTAAAACTTATGGTCTCCAGAGAAAACCTCTTTGTTTCTATCCATGCTTTGTAAGAACTCATTATATAAAATTCTGGGGAAAAAGTCAACAAATTCAAAACAACAGAAATGCCTTTAACCACAGCATAATAAAATTTGAAATTAATATGTGGAGTTTAAACACACCAACCTTATATTTTATGTGTAAATTTTTTAAAAGTCTTCTAAATAGCTAGAGTCAAAAAAGAATTCTTAGAATTAACAAAAACTCCAATAAATGAGAAACTTCCACACTGGCTGTGAAGAATAACTGAGATCAGGTTAAGTCCCTGCTATAAACAACCAGAAACAAAAAAAATATTTAAAAAATACTGCTTGGACGCATTGGCAATAGGTAGGCTGAGTATGATCCCTAATAGAAGAGAAACGAATGAGGTAAGTCTTATAATTACATTGATTGTTCTCCCTGTTGGCACTTTCTAGACTGTAACTCAGAGAAGGGAATCCTTAACAGAGCACAGTAGTCTTACTGTGCTGAGGAGAGTTTGGGGAGGTGAAGGCACTTAGACTATTTGGTACACATCTTCAGAGAGGAGGGGTGTTATATAGAGAAAGAACTCTATAAATTCTCATAGGAAGTTACCTTAAGTGTTTGAACACCAGTGTTCGGGGTAGAACTCCACAAGGCCTAGCAAATAACAGCTGGAAAGCTACAAGGTAAAAACTTCTCAGAGCTCACAACCATATGATCTTTTCATTTGGCAGTTGATCATCCATTTGTGAAAAAAATATGTTTGCAAAGCGGGAAACGACACATAATAAAAGCTTTAAAATGATTAAAAATCTGTGTATTACTTCTCTACAGTGACTTGAAAGTTGTACTACAATGGACCAACTTTAAGAGAAAATTTGTATTGAGTCAAAGAGGAATTTAAAGCACAAATAAATAAAAACTTTGAAAGAAATTGCTTCCAAAAGAAGATCCAAGTCTGTATCACTGGTGAATTCTGTAAAAAACATCAAGAAGTAAATTTTCCAGATACAGAAAATCTTGAGAGGACCTCCTATTTAGTAGGTATAATTCTGATACCAAAGCCTATCCAGATAGCTTGAAAAGTGAAGTCTGAAGACTGATTTCACCAATACAGATGTAAAAGTCCTAAAACGGACACTAACAAAGCAAAGCAATGGCACATTAAAATGTCATCCAGAAAGTCTAGAATTTGTGTAATTAAGCAATCTATCAAATTTATTTCATACAAATTGATTCTATTAGAAAATATTGATAATCTTGAATTTTTTTTCTTATTTCCATAAGTTTTTGGGGAACAGGTGGTATTTGGTTACATGAGTAAGCTCTTTAGTGAGATTGTGGTGCACCCATCACCCAAGCAGTATACACTGAACCCAATTTGTCATTTTTTATTCCTCAGCCTCTTCCACCCTTTGCCCCTGAGTGTCCAAAGTCCATTGTATCATTCTTATGCCTTTGCATCCTCATAGCTTAGCTCTCACTTATGAATGAGAACATAACGATGTTTTATTTTCCATTCCTGAGTTAGAAAATGTTGATAATTTTAATAAGTGCCTTGTGTTCTTCCAAGTTCTGATTTGAAACAAAGCAATAACAACCAAAAAACCTTTCAATATCTTTAATCATCTAATAATAAAATGATCTTACCTCAACAAAGAAAAAAGACATATTTAATATTAAAATCAGAGACTCAAGACAATAATGTTTGCTATCACCGTCATTATCTAATATTTTCTGGATTTACAGCTAATTTTGAACCGGTGAAACCTATGTAAGTGTATTATTTTAAAAACAAGTAGAGCTTAGTCATACTGGTAGGAGAATTGACAGAATCTTCAATGGAATTGAATCAAAATTCTTAAAGTTATATGTATATATATATAGACAAACTTAGTGTATGATTTTTTAAAAATCACCAACCAAAGGCGAAGTGCTAACTTACACTAAAAACAGAGTTTGAAAATTTAACTTTTTTTTTTTTTAAAGAAATGGAGTCTCAGTAAGTTGCCCAGACTTGTCTTGAACTCCTGGCCTCAAGCAATTCTCCCACCTTGACCTCCCAAAACACTGGAATTACAGGTGTGAGCCACCATGCCTGGCCTGAAATTTAGCTGTTTTTTTTTTTTTTAGTAGAAAACTTTAACTCTTCAGTTAAGAAAATCCTGGACTCTATAGATTTAAATAGAAAATTTAAAAATAAAGGAAAACTTTTAAATAAAGCAATCCATTCTAGGTGATATAGGATGAACATTGGAATGGGTGAAGCCTTTTTAAACAGAAAAAACAAACAATGGAATAATATTTAAAAGACAAAAAAGTGATTTTTGACTGCTAACGGTTAAGAACATAATGTATATAAATTATAAATATGTGTATCAACACATATTCAAATGCACATTTACCTATTTATATATACATACACATACTTATGTACATGTAATATGTGTTTTTGTATGTGCAAACAGAGCTATATTCTTAATAAATAACTCATAATTTAGATAAACGCTACAAAAATAAATGTTGTGTGGGAAATCTGGGCAAAGAACAGAAAAGACATTAATACCAACATGAAAGTCATGGAAGAATTTTTAAAAGGCAAAGAAATGCTTATCCTTAATGATGAAAATGCATATGAAAATGAGATATTTTAGAAAACTCAATTGAAAATGATATAGAAATGGGTAATATTTACTGGTGGAAAGACTGATGAGATTGGATATCTCACATATACCTCAACTCTATGTATTTTCTCAAAATCAGTCTATACAAACCGTTCAGTAGAATTTACATATCTCTGAGGGATCTTTCTAAGACATCAGCAAATTTGAGGATTTTGTGCAGCATGTAATTTAACTTATTAATATGTATTAAATATTATTCACTAAATGACCTTTTAAATCTTTAACAAGAATAGTTGTGCAAAAAGCAATTAGTAGAGAACATTAAAGTCAAATCTATGCATAGGTTTGAAGTGGTTGGCTGGACTTTTACTTTTTCAGAGAATCTTGTTACATTTAAAATTTTGTCTGTATCGTAGGGTTATAAAACAGTATACAAGAGAAAGACAGGAAAAAAGAATTTTAGAGACAAATGACTTCAAATGTAATCTTTGAATTATGGAACTATGACGTGATGATGAGGGAGCATTTAATTTATCCTACCGGGATGTCTTACTTGGGTGATTGCCCTTTCAGGCCCTGATGCTCGGTGTGGTCCCTGGCGACTCTTGGCTTTGGAAAGCACCAGAGGTTCAGCTGCCCAGATCTTGGCATTTCCCTCCTACTCTATCAATAAATCCTTTCTCACCAGAACTCACCAACTTCAATTCTCCAAGGCTGTCTGAAGGGCCTGATGAAATCTTTGCAGTCTTAGAATTTATTTTGACTTGAATTTACATATCTATGATTACCACAAGGGTATCTTAAATAGGAAGCTGCAGGTGAGTGAACCTGCAGCTATTTCATGTATTTCTTAAACTTTTTCTCATTCAATTGGAGGTGATCAAGCCTGAAATTATCCACTGAAAAATTCAGTGTGGAGTTTAGTCCTGGCCATGCCACTAACTGACCTTGTGAGCTTAGTGTGCTATTTCACTTCTCTATGCCTTGACTTTATTATAATAGAGTCTAAGTTCCTAATATGGTCTCTCCACTTTTAGGATGAAGAATAAGATTTAAAATTAGACTAAGGATTTCCTCTCTAAATAGAATAATTAAACAAAAGATTTAAGCATCTATAATTCTACTAGGTAAGGAACAATTTCCAAATTTTAAATTATTACTCAAATTGAATGTTCAAATGCCACTGCTGGACAGCTCTAAAGTCTGTGTGTAATTTCCTCATTTCCCTGCTCATAAACCTTACCTAAAATAGAAACTCTTCAATCTGACATTTAAAGTTGAGGCCACAATCTGCCATCTGTTTACTTTTCCAATATTATCTCTCATCACAATTTCTATTTCAAACTGGACATTTTGATTTGACTCGGATATATTCTCTGCATATTTTGTCTGTTCCTTCTTTCCGAAATGTATCATCTCTGTCCCACCCTCATTTCTGACAGTTAAAAATCCTTTCCAAATTTCAAGATACAGCCACCATTATATTTATATTCAAGATACTGCTACCTGGCATCTTCTAGGCACCAGGCTAAAAACTTTTTATACATCAGCTGATTTTATGCTTAAACCAACCCTACAGAGTACATGTTATTCTCATTTTACAGTTTGTAAAATTGCGAGGGAGGAGTCATTGCCCACAATATACAGATTCAATTCAGAACAATTAGAGACTTTGCCCAGGAGTTCACAGTTAATGGGTGGCAAAGTTGGGGTCTGTACAGATGACTCTGGGCCTCAAAGCATATGCTACCCTCTTTATGAAAGCTCACTTCCATAGAGTTAGCAAATTGAGCACCTACTAGGTGCCCAGTATAGAGATCCTGAGATGAAGGACACATACTCCTGCCCCCACAGTCTCACCACCCTCACATCTCCAAGAAGAAGGAGTTTCTTCCTTTCAGTTACACTATATATTTTATCTGTTAGAGACATTTCTTATATTTTAAATTTATTCTTAATTTTTATTTTATTAATTTATCAAAGTGATTATTTCTTTACCTTTGTATCTAAAATAAGATTTAAGAAGGTAGGGATCTTAAATAACTTATTCATCAATTCTTTTTGTTGTTAGTATTCTCTGCTTTACACAAAATATTCAGAATAAATGATCACTGAATTGGATGCAATAGAAAATTCACACATGCATATATAGAATTGTGCATATGTATGTTGAAGAAAAAACCAGTATGTCAGTTAAAAATAAAAGAATACATTCCTGTTTCTAGTCATATGACTTATTACCATGAAGTCTCCATCGTATCCATGGAAGGTTTCAGGTGTGATTCTCTGGAGTAAACTTTCCTCCTTTAGTCTTACCTGTAACAGAGAATCTGCTTAAATCCGGACAGAGGCTAACCAAATGTCAAGCCTTATATATTTACATATCTTGAATTATTTGATACTAAAAATATCTCTGAGGAAAATTGGGTACATTTTATCATTTTCATTTTACAGACAGGAGAACTAAATTTGAGAGATACTAAGTGAATTCCCACAACCACATATATTTTAGTGCAAAGGCTGAAGTACAATCCAGGTTTTCTAATGTGGTTTTCATAAGAATAGGTTTTTGGGCCGGGCGCGGTGGCTCACGCTTGTAATCCCAGCACTTTGGGAGGCTGAGGCGGGCAGATCACGAGGTCAGGAGATCAAGACCACGGTGAAACCCCGTCTCTACTAAAAATACAAAAAATTAGCCGGGCGTGGTGGCGGGCGCCTGTAGTCCCAGCTACTCGGAGAGGCTGAGGCAGGAGAATGGCGTGAACCTGGGAGGCGGAGCTTGCAGTGAGCCGAGACTGCGCCACTGCACTCCAGCCTGGGCGACAGAGCGAGACTCCGTCTCAAAAAAAAAAAAAAAAAGAATAGGTTTTTGTGAGACTGTTCAAAGGAGCAGAAGTCCAAATTAGTGCATTCTCTCGTGGTCTAGTCAGGACATCGTGTCCAGTACTTCCAGGTTTTGTGGCTGATCTTACAAAATGTTTCACAATTGGCAAAGATAATTGAAGCTCTGCCCATATTATGATTTTCCAAATAACTGTTTAGTGTAAGTGAGGCATTGATAAAGAATCTGAAGTAGCATCAACTCATTGTTAACACAGCTAACCTTGCAGATTATTAAAAGGGAGCTTGATTTTTCTCAGCTTTCAGAAGAACTTTCTATGATGATGGGAATATTCTATATGTGCACTGTCCAACACAGTAGCCGCTAACCACATAGGGCTATTGAAGGCACTTGAAATACGGCCAGTGCAACTTAAGAAAGTGATCTTTAAATTTAATTTAATGAAAAAATTATTTTAAATCAATGAATTATAATTGCACATAATTATGGTATTATGTGCAATTATATATATAGGATATATATTAATATATAATACATTATTGTTAACTATAGTCACTATGCTGTGCAATAGAACGAACAAAATTTATTTATCCTAACTGAAACTTTGTATCCTTTGACCAGCATCTTCCCATTTACCTCTGCCCTTACCTGTTAACTATTTTTCTACTCTCTGCTTCTATGAGTTTGATTGTTTTAGATGCCACATGTAAGTGGGGACATGCAGTATTTGTCTGTGTACCTAACTTATTTCATTTAACATAATGTCCAGATTCATCTTTTTTTTTTTGCGAATGATAGAATTTTCTTTTTAAAGGCTGAATAGTGTTCCATTGCTAATATATATCACATTTTCTTTATCCATTCCTCCATTGAGGAACACTTAAATTGCTTCCAAATCTTGGCTTTTGTGAATAGTGCTGCACTGAACATGAGAGCACAGGTATCTGATATACTGATTTGAAATCCTTCAGATATATATCCAGAAGTGGAATTGCTGGATCGTGTGATATTTTTATTTTTAATTTTTTGAGGAACCTCCATACTGTTTTCCATAATGGCTCTACTAATTTACATTTCTACCAATAGCATACAAGGGTTCCCTTTTCTCCACATCCTCGCTAACCCTGGTTATCTTTGTCTTTTTGATAATAGCCATTCTGACAAGTGTAGGTGATGTCTCATTGAGGTTTTAATTTGCATGTGGTTTTAATCTGATGATTAGTGATGTTGGGCATTTGTTGGGCATGTCTTCTTTTGAGAAATGTCTATTCAGGTCCTTTGCTCATTTTTGAAATCAGGTTATTTGTTTTCTTGCTATTGAGTTGTTTGAATTCCTTTTATATTTTAGATATTAACTCCTTATCAGATGCTTGGCTTGCTAATATTTTCTCCCAGTCCATAGGTTGTCTCTTCACTCTGTTGTTTCCTTTGCTATGCAGAAGCTTTTGTGTTTGATGTAGTACAATCTGTCTGTTTTTGCTCTTGTTGCCTGAGCTTTTGGGGTCAGTTTCAAGAAATCATTGGCCAGACCAATATCATGTAGTTTTCCCCCTATCTTTTCTTTCAGTCATTTTAGAGTATCTGGTCTCATGTTTAAGTGGTAAATCTATTTTGGGTTGATTTTTGTGGATGGTGTGAGATGAGGGTTCAATTTCATTCTTTTGCATATGGATATCCAATTTTCCCAACACCCTGTCTTGCAGAGACTGCCATTTTTCCACTATAGTTTGTTCTCTGGATAGTTCCTACTGAATGTGTGTTTGTTTCCTTTTCTGTCTTGTTCTAACTTGCCATATAGTAGTCTCCAGGTTATTTACTATTTTATTCAAAGAAAGAGTTTTTTGTTTAATTATATCCATAGTTTTTTTTTTTCTTTTTTTTTTCTGGAGTGCTGCTGAGGTGGGAGAGGTATTCTGCTGTTGTCTCTATATTTTTCCTTTTTATAGTGTCTTTTGTGAGATTCTTAATTTATATATTTTCCTTCTTTTTATTTTCCAATATATTAAATGGTTATTATCCTTCTCTTCTTACTGCTTTGTCTTCTCTCTGCAGAATTTTTTTTTTTTTTTTTTTTTTTTTTTTTTTGAGACAGGGTCTCACTCTGTCACCCAGGCTTGAGTGTGGTGGCACAATCACTCTCTGCAGCCTCAAACTCCTGGGCTCAAGCGATCCTCCTGCCAGTTCTGAGTAGATAGAACCACAGGTACACACCACCAAGCCTGGCTAATTTTTAAATTTTCTGTAGAGACAGAATCTCACCATGTTGCTCAGGCTGGTCTTGAACTCCTAGGCTCCTGCCTTGGCCTCTCAAAGTGTTGGAATTATAGGCGTGAGGCACCACACCTGGCCTGCAGATTTTGATATATAGTTTCTAACTAACTATATTTTAACTTTACATTTGAATTTTTTAAACTGAAGAGTTAGTGTAAATATATTTTAAAATTTTTTAGTGAATTTGTTTTAACTACTTTTTCACTACTAATCTGTAATGGTATAGCACATACTCTGCCATTTGGAGTTTATTCAAATTTTCTGTTACATGCTACATGGCATTTTGTGGGGGAAGACACGGAGTATTTGAAAACAATGTCACTTTCTGTTTTGGGAAGCTCACTGTTTTATGGATTTATTAGTTCAGGCTGGTCAACAGTGTTGTTTAAATTCTGTATACACTTACTGATTTTTTGTTTATATAATATAGTAGATTTTGACACCTGGACGTATCATTTATTTTTTCCTTATGATTCGAATGCACTTTTCTTTATATAGTGTGAAGCTACACTATTAGATTCATAACTCTCCAAGACTGTTATATCTTTTTGTAAGATGATATCTTTTCTCAATCTGTTAATAAAATATATATAATGAGTCCTATTTCTTGTTATTATTCCAGTTGCTTCTTCTCTAAACATTTTCCTGGTTAATATTTTCCTAGCCCTTCATTTACTTAATTTGTATTCAATTTTGGTTCACCATTTTTACTTAAATAGATGAATATTTATGTTGTGGGAAACTTGATTCTCCAAGACAGCTAATTCTGTTTATCAAGCAAGAGAAATATTAACCTTAACAGATGGGCCCACTCATTTTTCCTTAACATTCTGGCTCAACAATCAGAATGCTACAAAGATTAAAAGAAGAATGACAGTATCATGCACAACTTTATGCTAATAGGTTTGACAATTTAGATGACATGGACAAATTCCTTGAGAAATACAACTTAACTGAAAGTGATACAATTTTTTAAAAAAATCTTGATTTATTGTTCATGAGAATGTCAACTGTGGGTGGAGTGAGTTTTCCAGTCTCCCTTGAGGTCAGAAGATATCCACATGCTTAAGCAATCTGCCTTACTGGCTGAAAAGGAATTTCAGCATAATTGGCTATCAAGAAACAGTATGTCGATTGCACACACTATTATTTGAAGAGTTTCTAGAAATTTTATGAATAAAAGTAGTTTTTTGAACCATTGACATTTGACAGACTCATTCTGCTATGTGTATTATGGAACGTAACCTGAGAAAAATATTTCTGTTAGTGAAATATGAGTGATTTTTATATTCCAGGAGAGGCTGTAGAAATGTGGTGGACTCTATTTTCAGGAATAATTTTTATAGTTCATTACTCACTGTGCATTTTGCTTAGTGTGAGGAAGAGATGGAATTGTTCTCTTTTAACCATTGCTTCACTGAAACTGCTGTTAACCATTGGTAGTCACTCCTGGAACCAGAATCCCACCGCCACAGCTGGAGAATACAGAGGAAAAGACTGCAGTCTGAGTATGACCTTTATACTTTGGCTTATCAGAAAAAAAGCTCTTGGTAGAGTTCTCTAGACCTTTTTCTGTTTGTTAAAAGGTCCAAATACAGTAGTATGTCAGTTAATTTTATAATTATGTTCCTTTCACAATTCCCTTGTTTTTAACAAGCAATTTTCTTTTTTTTTTTTTTTTTTTTTTGAGACGGAGTCTTGCTCTGTTGCCCAGGCTGGAGTGCAGTGGCGCGATCTCGGCTCACTGCAAGCTCCGCCTCCCGGGTTCACGCCATTCTCCTGCCTCAGCCTCTCCGAGTAGCTGGGACTACAGGCGCCCACCACCACACCCGGCTAATTTTTTGTATTTTTAGTAGAGACGGGGTTTCACCATGGTCTCGATCTCCTGACCTCATGATCCACCCGCCTTGGCCTCCCAAAGTGCTGGGATTACAAGCATGAGCCACCGCGCCCAGCCATTTTCTTTTAATACTGTTGATGCAGTCTAGGAGGCTTTGGTTGTCAAATATGCTTACACAAGCAACCATATATCTCAATTTTGTTTCCACGTTTGGCACTTTTGAGAATGCTGAGAATGTAGATTTTCTGATGAGGTTCTACCTTTTCCAGGACAAGCTTAGATTTTGGATGAGTTTTACGTGCTGCATTTGGAAGTATAATGGACTCCCCTGTTTACTGGACTTTTTAGGTCTGCTTTTAAAAATAAATACTGTTTTTAATTGATAAATTATAATTGTATATGTGTATGAGATACGATGCAATGTTCTGATATATGTATACAATGCAGAATGAGTAAATCAAGCTAATTAACATATCCATCGCCTCACCTATTATTTTTTAGTGAGTCATTTTTGAGCAACACCCAGGTTCATTTCTAGGTCCTCTAGGCCTACATAGTGGATATCCTTGAGTTAGAGTCACTTTCTTGTATACTACATTTTTCTTTCTTTCTTTCTTTTTCTTTCTTCCTTCCTTCCTTCCTTCCTTCCTTCCTTCCTTTCTTTCTCTCTCTCTCTTTGTTTTTTTTTTCTTCTTTCCTTTGGAGTCTCACTCTGTTGCCCAGGCTGGAGTGCAGTGGCCCCATCTCAGATCACTGAAACCTCTGCCTCCCAGGTTAAAGCGATTGTCCTGCCTCAGCCTCCTGAGTTTTACGGGAGTGCACCACCGTGCCTGGCTAATTTTTGTATTTTTAGTAGAGAGGGGGTTTCATCATGTTGGCCAGGCTGGTCTCGAACTCCTGACCTCATGATCTGCCTGCTTTGGCCTCCCAAAGTGCTGAGATTAGAGGCGTGAGCCACTGTGCCCAGCCTTTTCTTTCTTTTTTTTGTATGAGACAGAGTCTCGTTGTGTTGCCCAGGCTGGTCTGGAACTCCTGGGCTAGTGTGATCCTTCTACCTCAGCCTCCTAAGTAGCTGGGGTTATAGGTGTGCACCCACTGCACCTGGTTTACATTTTCTTTTGTCCTGGCTTACTCTATTTTGCAAGAATACATCTTTAGTAGGTTTCTGAAAATTGTTCTGAGAACTTGAGTGACTGAAATGTCTTTTTTCTACTTTCCCCTTCGAATAATATTTTGGCCAATTCTAGAATTTGAGGAAGAAAGTCATTTTCTATTAAAATGTCGAAGGTATTTCTCCATTGCTCTACCATCCAGTGCTGCTGTTAAGAAGTTCAAAGCCTTTCTAATTCTTATTTCTTTTTGGACATCTGTATTTTTAGCCTCTGAAAATCATGAGAAGATTTACTTTCATCCAAGTGTTCCAAACTTTTATCAATATGTGATTTTTTGTTTGTTTGTTTGAGAGAGTCTCTCTCCATCACCCAGACTGGAGTGCAGGGGTGCAATCTCAGCTCACTGCAGCCTCCACCTCCTGGGTTTAAGTGATTCTCCTGCCTCAGTCTCCCGAGTAGCTGGGACTACAGGCACCCACCACCACGCCCAGCTAATTTTTGTATATTTTGGTAGAGATGCGGTTTCGCCATGTTAGTCAGGCTGGTCTCAAATTCCTGACCTTAAGTGATCCGCCTTTCTCGGCCTCCCAAAGTGCTGGGATTGCAGGCATGAGCCATTGCACCAGGTTGGAATCGAGAGCTCTTTTAATTCCGCTATAAAAACAAATTTGTTTCCCGCTCTATTCTCTCTTCTCTATTCTCTTTCCAGAGCTCTCATTAATCAATCAGATATTGGTCTTCCTAATTTGATTCTATGATTTTTGTACCATTTCTGTCACATATTTCACTATTTTCCACATATTTTTAGGATATTTTCTTGACTTTATTTTCTAACCTTCCTATGGAAATTTTTTTATTATGGCTATCAACTTTTCAGTATTCAGGAGTCCTTTGTTGTTAGCTGATTGATATTTTTCATAACTTTTTTCTTGATTTTTAGATATTACTTCCTTTTGTCTCTCTCTGAGGATATTATTTCCATTTGCTCCCTACATTATCTCTGTTTGTTCCAAATTTTCTTTTTCAGCTTGTTTATTTTTTTCTGTCTTATTGGAGGTTTTCCCAACTGATGATCCTTGGCTCTCTGTTGCTATTCTAAGTGAGACACTGAAAAGCTCATTGGAGCTCTGTGAATATGGATGGAGTTCTCCATGATAAGCTTCGCTTTTGAATGACAGAATGATGATCCAGCCTTAGGTGACCCCCCAAATATCAGTAAATGGAAATATTTTCTTTGAGCCCAAGGACTATAAAGACCTCAGACCTGCCACATTTACCTTCCAGACTTCTGGACAGTCATGGTAGAGCAATGATGGACAAGCACAAGTGTCTCACGTGTAATTCTGGTGAACTGGTTGTAGCAGACTGTCATAAGACTATAAATTTTAGATTTGTCTTAAGCAATAACACCTCTGAAATTATAAGCTCAATGTACAAAAATTTTCTAAATATATAATAGATAATAAAAATGATTTTTGTATAGCATTTAATTAATCACATGGTCTACCAGTGATCCTTGTGTTTTGTTTTGTAAACACTGCCCCAGAGCAGAGTGACTGAGCCTGGGTCCAGGTTTGTATCTCCTGGGCTAAGTTCTAAGCCAAGTTCCTTAGAACCTCTGTGCCTCAATTTTTGTTGTCTACAAAACTGGGTAATAATAGTATCTATTTCATAAACCATAAGAAATAATTAAGTTTATATATATATATAAAATAGTGCTTAGAATATTTGTTTGTTTATAATATGTTTATGTTTAATACTTGTTGACTATAATTATTAGTTATTACTTTGTCTAAAATTAAAAATTATGGCACTTTTTCATTTATTTAGGTCTCTAATGGCTTTCAGCAATGTCTTGTAGTTTTTGTAGTTTTCATTGTGGTGGTCTTGTCTTTTGTTAAATTCATGCTTGAATATTGTTAAATGACATATTAAAAATTCCATTTTCCCAATACTAGAAATGTTTGTTTCTAGTATTTAGACATTCAAATATCTTAAAAAAAATTGATCATGTTTTCTATGACCTTGCTAACTTTATTTATTAGTTCCAATAGTGTCTTTATGTTTCTTAGGATTTTATCCATGAACAATGATGTCATTTGTGAATGACTTATTTTTTTCCAATCTTTATGTATTTATTTCTTTGATATTGGCAAGAGGGGCCATCATTTCTTTGTTCCTGACCTAGGAGAAAGTATTCCATATTTTACCATTAAGCATAAGATAGACTTCTGACTGTTAGTAGGTACCTTTTATTAGATTGAGAAAATGTCTTTCTATTCCTAATCACTATGAGTAGATGTTAAATTTTACTAAATGCTTTTCTCCATACCAATTGAAATGATCATACAATTTTCTTCTTTCTTCCATTAATATAGAAATTTTTATTACCTGCATTTTAATGTTAAACCATTCTTGATTCATGAGAGAAATTCTCCTTTACTATGACATATGTCATATAAAATGTCACATAGATCAACATTACATATTATCAACATGATATGACTATTGACACTATTGTAATTACCTCGCTGGGGTAATGTTTGTCAGGTTCTCCACTGGAAATTTACCATTTTTTCACCACTTTCCATAATGTTCTCTTTGGAAGGAATACTATGTGCAGTTTGCACTTGAGTGAAAGTTTGCTTCACTTCTTTGAGGAGAGGGTATCCACCTAAATAACTTGGCATTCTTCCGCAAGGGAGATTTGACTATTCTCTCCCATTTATTTATTATTCAATCATGTATTTACATTATGGATGTTTATTTAATGCTTTGGTTTGCAATTCAATGCTGATTTGTTTTATGGTACAAATTGCTTCAGCTTTGGCCATTGGAAGCTCTTTCAGTTGATTCCTGTGTCCTTTTGATATATCCCATCAATTTTTTGAACACTTCCTCATTTTCTGTCACTACGAGTTCTTCCAGGCTCATCCCATATATTTCCTGTCTCAGTTTTAGAATCAGCTATTTTCCTAAGGAGACTTGATTTCTTTTATTAGAGAATGTATTAGAAACAAAAATCTGAGTGCTAGGTGTGCCCTTTGCACACCTGGTATTTAACTATTTCTAGGCACTTTGAGCTGACAAAGCAAGGAAGTATATGTATGTATACTTGCCCATGTGTGTACATGTATCTATAAATATTTTTGTATGTGACCATCTGTGTTTATATCAAGCTAAACATGAATTTATATTGGTGCCCCCATCTTTAATCCATTACTATGTGGATCATCTTAGCCTCTTCCCATTGCTTGTCTGTAAATTCACACTTCAATAGCGAGAAGCCTGGGTTCCACAATATGCCATTTATTTACTTAATTGTTCAATTGAGGTATACATGTATAGTGATACTAGTATTGTTTTCCTGTACCTCCATGGAAAATTACTTTATAAATGAAAGTACAGTGGTTTTGCATAGTTGCTTTGCTTTTAGTCTTATAGACTGTTCTCATTTCTAAACTTACTTAAGTCAATACTTTCTTCTCTTTCCCTTCTGTCTTCCTGCCTTCCTCAATGAGGTTGCTTTATACATTGGTAATACAATTGGTTTTTAAAATCACATTCTGCATTCTATCTTAGGATCTTATGACTTCCTGAATGACTTTTAAAATATTTGCATACATTAAGGTTCACTCTTTGTGCTATAAAGGTCTACAGGGCTTTAACAAATGTACAATGTCATAGATCCATTATTACAGTATCAAACATGGTTTCACTGCTCTAAAAAAAATCCGGTAATTCACCCACTCAATACTTCCTCCCAGAAAACCCCTGACAATCAATAATCATTTATCACTTCTATAGTTTTGACTTTTCCAGAATATCATATAATTGGAGTCATACAGTATGTGGTTTTTGCTGATTGGCTTCTTTCATTTAGCAATATGCATTTAAGATTTATTCGTGTCTTTTTGTGGCTTAAAAGCTTAATTCTTTTCATTATTCAATAATATTCCATTGTGTGGATGTACCAGTTTGTTTATACACTCACCTATTGAAGGACATATTGTTTGCTTTCAAATTTTTGCAATCATAAATAAAGTTGCTGTAGACATACATGTGGAGGTATTTTTGTGGACATAAATTTTCTAACAGGTTCCTAAATACCTAAAAATATGACCGATGGCTTGTATGGTAAGACAATGCTTACCTTTGGAAGAAAATGCCAAACTGTCTTTCAAAGTGGCTGTGCCATTGTGCATTCCCAGCAGCAATGAATGAGAGTTCCAGCTGCTCTGCATCATAACTAGCAATTGACAGAGTTTTAAATTTATTTTTAAATTTTAACCATTCTAATAGTAGTGTAGTGGTGTCTTATTACTGTCTGAATTTGTAATTCCCTAATTACAAATGATGTTTAGCATCTTTTTGATGTGCTTATTTGCCATCTGTATATCTTTGGTGAGGTATCTGTTCAGCTCTTTTACCCATTTAATTGCATTGCTTACTTTCTTATTGTTGAGTTTTAAGGGGCCTTTTTATATTTTAGATACAAATCTTTTATCAGATATGTGACTTTCTAGTATTTTTTTCACTGCTGTCATTTGTCTTTTGATTTTCTTCACAGTGTCATTTGGAGAGCAGACATTTTTAATTTTGAGAAAGTCCAATTTATCATTTTTTTTTCACGGATCGTATTTTTGTTGTTGTATCAGAAAAACCTCACCATCAAAACCCAAGGACATATAAATTTTTTTTTGGTGTTTTCTTCCTAGAAACTTTATAGTTTGAATTTTACATTTAGGTGTAAGTTTCATTTTGAGTTATTTTCATGAAAAGCATCAAATGTGTACTTTTTTTTATATATAGACATCCAAAATTGCTTTACCACCATTTGTTGAAAAGACAACAAATCTTCTCTCCATTGAATTCCTTTTGCTCCTTTGTTAAATATCGGTTGCCTATATTTGTTTGAGAAGGTGTCTAGTCCCTGTTTTGTTTCATTGATTGATTTTTCTATTTCTCTCTGAAAATCATGCTGCTTTGATTATAATAACTTTGAAGTAAGTATTGAAACCAGTTAGTATGAGTCATCCAACTTTGTTTTATTCAGTCTTTTGTTGGTTATTCTACGCCTTTTGCCTTTCCATATAAACTTTAGATTCAGCTTGCTGATATCTACAAAATAGCTTGCTGAGATGTTGATTGAGATTGTGTTGAATCCATACATCAATTTAGTAAGAAATAACATCTTAACAATCTTGAATCTTCCAATCCATGAACACAAAATATCTCTCTTTTTTTAAATTTTCATTTTTTGTGAGTACATGGTAGGTGTATATATTTATGGGGTACATGGGATATTTTATTAAGATCTTTAATTTTTTAGTCAGTGTTGTACCTTTCCACATATAGGTCCTGCACATTTTTTGTTAAATTTATGCATAAATATTTCTGTGTCGGTGCTATTGCAAATGGTATTGGTTTTGTTTTGTTTTGTTTTGTGAAAGAGTCTTGCTCTGTCACCCGGGATGGAGTTCAGTGGCACGACCATATCTCATGGCAACCTCAACCTCTGGACTCAACCAGTTCTCCTGCCTCAGCTTCCCAAGTAGCTAGGTCTACAGATGTATGCCACCATGCCTGGCTAATTTTTAATTTTTTTGTAGAAACCAGATCTTACCATGTTGCCCAGGCTGGTCTTCAACTCCTAGCCTCAAGTGCTCATTGGCCTCATTGTCTCTCAAAGCCCTAGGATTACAAGCTTGAGCCACCACACCTGGCCTTGTTTTAAAATTCAGAATACCAGTTATTCATTGCTGGTGATGTTGCTGGAAGGTCCAGAAGGGTCTCTGGACACTGGTGAAACCCAAGCCCTAGCCCATTTCCAGGTTCTTGACATCTTTGTAAGAAAGAATTCAGGGGCCAGTGAGAACAAAGTGAAAGGCAAGAAGCTTTTATTGTGAAGCGAGAGTACACACGTAAGAGAGAAGTGTTGGGGGCTCCTGGGAATGGGTTGCGCATAAAAAAGTTTGTGTTTCTAACTTTATGGGTGTTTCTTTAATTAGGGGGTGGAATAATCATCAGGTATTCTGGAAAAGGACAGGATCTCAGGAACTCCCATTCACCTCCCCTTTCCTCTTATTTGGGTTTGCCCAGAAGAGTCATGGACATGTCATCCTGACCAGAGTTTTGGCTGTTTTCTCTCCCTTATTTTGGATTTTCTGTTATTCCATGGTTTCTTTGCCTAGTTCCTGTTTGAGTTGTTGTTTGGGTTTTTCTTTCTTCCTGAGACTACCCAGTGCTATTCCTATATCAGTATATGAGTTTTGTATATGAACCCATCTTGTAACCTTGCTATAATAGTTCAATAGTTTCTTTTTTTTTTTTTTTTTTTTCAGTATTCTCTGGGATTTTCTACATAGACAAACATGTCAGCTGTAAACAGATACAGTTTACTTTTTCTTTCCATTCTTAATACCTTTTATTTCATTTTCTTATTTTATTATACTAGCTAAGATATCCAGAATAATGCTTAATAGGAGAGGTGAGAGTAGGTAACCTTATTTTTTTTCCTGATGTTAGAAAAAAAGCATTTACTTTGTCACAATTAAGTGTGATCCTAGCTGCATATTTTTTGCAAATATTCTTTATCAAGTTGAAAAGGTGCTTCTCTACTTGTTTGCTAAGAGCCTTTGTTGGGGATTGGTGTTGGATTTTGCAGAATGTGTTTTTGATAACAGTTGATAGAATTATATAAATTTTTTTCTTTAGCCTGTGGTTGTGGTGGATTACAATTATTAGCTTTTGAAAGTTGAACCAGTCTTGCTATCTGGAATACATTTCACTTGGTTGTGGAGTATAATTCTTTTTATACATTGTTGGATTTAATTTGATAATGTTGAGAAATTTTGCATCACGTTCATGGGAGATATTGACCCATAATTTTCCTTTTTTTGTATTGTGTTTACCTGAATTTGCTATCAGGGTAATGCTGGTCCCATAAAATGGCTTAGGAAAAATGTTTCTTCTGCTCCACTTTGGGAAAATATTGCAGAGAATTTATATCATTTCTTCCTGAAATGTTTAAGAATTTACTAGTAAGAGCCTGTGGGCTGCAATCTTTCTTTTTTTGGAGGTATACAATAACTGACTTCATTTTTAACATAGATATAGATCTGTTCAGATTGTTCATTTATCCTTGCATAAGTTTTTGTCTTTTAAGGAATTGGTTGATTTCATATAAGTCGTCAAATTTGTGGGTATAAATTTGTTCTCATTATTACTTTATTATCCTTTTAATGTCCATGAGATTGGCAGTGATAACCCCTCCTTCATCTGATATTGGTAATTTGTGTCATATCAATTTTCTTTTTTTGTTTTCTTGGCTTGATCAATTACTGATCTTTTTAAAGACTGAGCTTTTAGTTTCATTGATTTTCTGTATTGATTTCTTAATTTTAATTTCATTGATTTGTGCTATAATCTTTCTTATTTCTTTTCATCTGGTTCTTTAGGCTTAAATTTTGATTATTTCTCTACCTTTCTAAGGTGGAAACTTAGGTTATTAATTCAACTATTTCTTCTTTTCCAATATATGTATTTAATGCTATACATTTCTCTCTAAGCATTGCTTTTGCTTTATCACGCCAAATTTGATATGCTGTATTTCCCTTTAAATGTATTACTTATATTAAAACATATCATTTGTTCTGTGATTTCTCCTTTGAGCCATGTGTTATTTAGAAATGTCTTCTTTAATTTTCAAATATTTGGGCATTTTCCACCTTTTTTTTTTCTTTTGAGACAGGGTCTTGCTCTCTCACCCAGACTGGAGTGCAGTGGCACAATCACGACTTGCTGCAGCCTCAACCTCCTGGGCTCAAGCGATCTTCCCAATTCAGTCTCCCGAGAAAGTGGGACCACAGGCGTGCTCCACCATGCCTGGCTAATTTTTTATTGTCTATAGAGATGGAGGCTCCCTATGTCGCCCAAGCTTATCTAGAACTCCTGGGCTCAAGTGATTCTCCCACCTCGGCCTCTCAAAATTTTGAGATTACAGGTGTGATCCACTGCACCTGGCCTCAGCTATCTTTATCTTCTTGATTACTAGTTGAATTCCACTGTAGTCTGAAGACATACATTGTATGATTTCTATTATTTTAAGTTTGTTAAGGTGTATTTTCAGGTCTATAATGTGGTCTATCATGGAGAACATTCCATATAAGTTTGAGAAGAATGTATATTCTGCTGTTGTTCAATGGTGTATTGTATAAATGTCAATTAGAACCAGTTGATTGATTGTACTGTACAGGTCCACAATATTATGATTTTTTGTTTTCTTGATCCATCAATCAATGACAGACTAGTGTTGAAATCTCCAAATATCTGACTCATTCTGAGCTAATTTTTCTAAAGAGTGTAAGGTCTGTGTCTAGATTTTTTTTTTTTTTTTTGGCAGGTGGATAACCAGTTCTAGCACCATTTGTTGAAAAGGCTATCTTTATTCCATTGCATTGCCTTTGATCCTTCATCAAAGATCAGTTGACTATATTTCTGTTGATCTATTTCTGAGCTCTATTCTGTTTAATTGATCTATGTGTCTAGCCTGTTGCCAATACCACAGTGTCTTGAATACTATAGCTTTATAAGTCTTGAAGTCTAGTAGTGTTGGTCCTCCAACTTTATTCTTCTCTTTCAATATTGTGTTGGCTATTCTACATGATTTGCCTCTTCATATAAACTTTAGAATCAGTTTGTTGCTATTCACAAAATAAAATTCTTGGATTTTTACTGATATTGCATTGAATCTATAGATCAAGTTGGGAAGAACTGACATCTTGGTAATATTGAAACATCTTATGCATAAATGTGAAATATCTCTCTTATATTTAGTTTTTGAATTTCTTTTATCAGAGTATTGTAGCTTTCCTCATATATACTTTGTACATATTTTGTTAGATGTTTCTCCAGATTTTCAGGTGTTCATTTGCCCTGTGACCTCATGTCTCTGCTTGGTCCAAGAAAAACCATTGACTTTCAGTTTACTCAGCTTTTTCTTGTTTTTAAGGATAGGACTATTGACTTTCAAAGTCTTACATGTTGGAACCGAATCTGAAAATTCCCAATTATTTGTGTATTTTTAAACACACAAATTTAGTTTAAATTTTATTAAAACTAAAGCAAAATAAATACATAGAGATGAATATGGGAAATCAAGCAAGCATGGATTGAGCATAAGTTCTGGGAACTTCAAGTAGTTTGATGTGCTCTAGATCATAGTTTATGTGTGAAAGAGGCTACACATGTGTATTAGTCCATTCTCACACTGTTATAAAGATACTACCTAAGACTGGATAATTTATTACAAAAAAGAGGTTTAATTGACTCACAGTTCCACAAGGCTGGGGAGGTCTCAGGAAACTTACAATCATGGTGGAAGGCAAAGGGGAAGCAAGGCATATCTTACATGGTGGCAGGTGAGAGAAAGAGAGCAGGGAACTGCCACTTTTAAACCATCAGATCTTGTGAGAACTCCTTCACTATCATGAGAACAGCATGGGGAAAACCACCCCCATGATCCAATCACCTCCCACCAGGTCCCTCATTTTACGTATGGGGATTACAATTCAAGAAGAGATTTGGGTGGGGACAGAGAGCCGAACCATATCAATATGGTTCGATGAAACCTAATAGATAGGCAGGTGTTGGAACACTCCTACACAGAGTGTTACACACTTAGAGATGCATTAAATCATTGTGGCTTACTCTTTAACTCCTTAGTATTTAGCATAGTGCCTAGTAAGTAGAAGGTGCTGAATAAATGCTTACTGAATGAATGGACAAAGGAAAGAAAATATAATTGAAATCCATACTTAATATTAAATTAAATTGAAATGACACTTCACAGTTCTATTCAGCAACATGAAGGCTTTTATTCTAGAATTTGTTTAGTCATCTTTCTGAGTATGTTTTAAAATACTTAAGTGTATAAAAACACCCCTTTTATTTTGAAAGTTTCCAAGGTAGCTCTGTGTTTTTAGATGGTGATTTTAAAATTTTAATTAATATTTATAGCTTCCTCTTGCTGCTTGCCCTATGAATAAAAATTATTCTTTGGGTAATGTCTCTGAAATTAATACTGACATTCAAACGATTCGGAAGTGGTTTAACATTCTTGTTGCCTTCTCCTATGTTTCCTCAGGGAGTACAGTTTCTCTGGGTTTCCCAGAGCCACAAGACAGGAAGCTTTTTCTATCACGTGTTTTCTTATTTAATTTTAGAGAGACTAGTAGTTCTTCACTACCCTTTTAAAGTGCAGGGGGCAGTGATTTCTTTTCTTTTTCTTTTCTTTTTTTTTTTTTTTTTTGACAGAGTCTCACTCCATCTCCCAGGCTGGAGTGCAGTGGCGTGATCTCAGCTCACGGCAGTCTCCACCTCCCAGGTTCACGCCATTCTCCTGCCTCGGCCTGCTGCTCATCCCATTTTTCAATTTTTGAGTTTTTGAGTAGCTGGGATTACAGGTGCCCGCCATCATGCCAGGTAATTTTTGTAGTTTTATTAGAGACAGGATTTCTCCATGTTGGCCAGATTGGTCTCAGACTCCTGACCTCAGGTGGTCCGCCCATCTTGGCCTCCCAAAGTGCTGGGATTACAGGTGTGAGCCACCGGGCCCAGCCCCAGTGATTTCTATTCTGCTCCCTTACCCATGGCTTCAGTATCCTGCTAGGCCTGAAAATGTATATCCAAGATAGAGCTATATCAGAAGGCAACTGAATATTTATTCAGGGCTACAATGGACAACTTGCACTTTCTGTTGTTTTGGGACAACTATTAGAGATCTGTCAATCCATGGAAGCTTTGTCTAAATGTCTGGCATGCAGGGATGCATCAGGTTTTCTAAATTAAGGCCACATGTGGTATCAAATATTAAAGTAAAGGAGACTTTGAGGACATTTTGGTTAATTTTATATCATAGATGAGGGAAGCAAAGCTTAAAGAATTGCAGATAATTGTTTCTGTTTTTGTTTCTGTTTACACAACTAGTTACTGGAAGAATCAAAATTCATTTTCAGTGTAACACTGTCTTCTCTACATCCCATTTTTCAATTTTTGAGGGCTTATTATTTTTGATTCTTGTAAACCAAAAATAGTATGAGTGCTATCTTGAGTTTTATGCCCTTGGAGTTTGATATCACCAATATATGATGTTCAAATGCTTGGTGTCCTGCAGAACCACTTACAACATTCTCCTTATGGTAAATGAATTAGTGAAGAATTTCCCAGAGGAGGCAGAGGAAATTATTTTAGAGAAATCTGCAGATCCCCTGAGTAATATGTCCTTTCTTCTCAGCAGGTTCATTGATCAGGTCATACCAACCAGATGAATCCAGCAAATCATTCCCAGGTGGCAGGATTTGTTCTACTGGGGCTCTCTCATGTTTGGGAGCTTCGGTTTGTTTTCTTCACTGTTTTCTCTGCTGTGTATTTTATGACTAGTGGGAAACCTTCTTACTGTGGTCATACTGACCTCCGACCCACACCTGCACACAACCATGTATTTTCTCTTGGGCAATCTTTCTTTCCTGGACTTTTGCTACTCTTCCATCACGGCACCTAGGATGCTGGTTGACTTGCTGTCAGGCAACCCTACCATTTCCTTTGGTGGATGCCTGACTCAACTCTTCTTCTTCCACTTCATTGGAGGCATCAAGATCTTCCTGCTGACTGTCATGGCATATGACCGCTATGTTGCCATTTCCCAGCCCCTGCACTACACGCTGGGAATCAGACTGTCTGTGCACTCCTCATGGCAGCCTCCTGGGTGGGGGGCTTCATCCACACTCCATAGTACAGGTTGTATTGACTATCCAGCTGCCATTCTGTGGGCCTGACAAGCTGGACAACTTTTACTGTGATGTGCCTCATCTGATCAAATTGGCTTGCACAGATACCTTTGTCTTAGAGCTTTTAATGGTGTCTAACAATGGCCTGGTGATCCTGATGTGTTTTCTGGTGCTTCTTGGGTCCTACACAGCACTGTTAGTCATGCTCCAAAGCCACTCGTGGGAGGGCCGCAGCAAGGCCCTGCCCACCTGTGCCTCTCACATTGCTGTGGTGACCTTAATCTTTGTGCCTTGCATCTACATCTATGCAAGACCTTTTCAGGCATTCCCCATGGACAAGGCAGTCTCTGTGCTATACACAATTGTTACGCCCATGCTGAATCCTGCCATCTATACCCTGAGAAACAAGGAAGTGATCATGGCCATGAAGAAGCTGTGGAGGAGGCCAAAGGACCTTATTGGTCCCCTGGAGCTCAGACCCTTACATTAGCAGAGGCAGTCACCTGAGAATCTGAAAGATGCTTCAGGATATTAGCCCACTGGATAGAATACCTGTTGCTTCTCCATTGTTCTTAACCTCAGTCAGGTTCTGGTGACCTGAACTATTAGCCACAATAGAAGATGGGATGAGTGTCTTAGAACCGCTTCTAAATGCCTCCCAGATAAAAAGTATCAAGTGCTATGTAGAAGTACTGTTTGGCTCAGGGGCCACTTTCCCAGGTAAGAAAGGCGTTGGCCTTGCTGAGAAAGTTTCAACTAGTAAATCTGGTGTCTCTTTCCTGATATCGCTTTTTGGACACAAAATACATTGGAAGACTTAAAATATTTTTAAATTTCTTTGAGACAAGGGTCCTTTTGAAATATTGGACCCTGAGTCCCAGTGGAGACTGATTGATTGATTGAATGTTCGTCAATGAGGAAAAAGGAAATTACCTTGGGCAAATCACTTTCTTCTTCATAGTTTCCTAGGGTCACTGTTGCCATCAGTGTCATCATCATCATCATCATATAAATAACATTTAGTTAGAACTTACTATGTTCCAGACACTGTACCAGGTGATTTACATTTATTATTTATTTTAATTTTCTCAAAATTCTTAGGAGGTAGGTATCATTTTTACTTTAAACATGAGTCAATTACAAATTAGAGACATTAAATAACTTACTTAAGGCTCCAGAGCTTGTTTTCTGGAATTCAACCCAAGTCTATACAATGTCAGAGCCCAAGTGCTCAATAGTACCTAAAACTTCTTATAGCTTCTAAGGATCTGTGGGTTTATGTCATCACAGATAGAGTTTATATCATCGTGAGTTATACTGACATCATAGATAGACTTGGCATTTGATACATCTTTTAAAATATGCTTGATCATTCTCTCCCTTAGAATCACTCAGAGGCTTTCCATTGCCTTTAAAAAATAATCCACATGACTATTATAGATAAGATGTTGTCTGACCTGGCCTCCACCTACCTCTCCAATCTCAGTTCTCTAACTCCACTCTTTTCTAACCCTCTGTTTGCATTTACTTCTGTCAGTTTCTCTTTACTTCTTGAGTTTGCAAATACTGTTTGCTATCTCTGGGATGCTCTTCTCTTCATCCTTTTTGATGGGGTTGTTTGTTTTTTTCTTGTAAATTTGTTTGAGTTCATTGTAGATTCTGGATATTAGCCCTTTGTCAGATGAGTAGGTTGTGAAAATTTTCTCCCATTTTGTAGGTTGCCTGTTCACTCTGATGGTAGTTTCTTTTGCTGTGCAGAAACTCTTTAGTTTATTTAGATCCCATTTGTCAATTTTGGCTTTTGTTGACATTGCTTTTGGTGTTTTAGACATGAAGTCCTTGCCCATGCCTATGTCCTGAATGGTATTGCCTAGGTTTTCTTCTAGAGTTTTTATGGTTTTAGGTCTAACATGTAAGTCTTTAATCCATCTTGAATTAATTTTTGTATAAGGTGTAAGGAAGGGATCCAGTTTCAGCTTTCTACATATGGCTAGCCAGTTTTCCCAGCACCATTTATTAAATAGGGAATCCTTTCCCCATTTCTTGTTTTTGTCAGGTTTGTCAAAGATCAGATAGTTGTAGATATGCGGCATTATTTCTGAGGGCTCTGTTCTGTTCCATTGATCTATATCTCTATTTTGCTACCAGTACCATGCTGTTTTGGTTACTGTAGCCTTGTAGTATAGTTTGAAGTCAGGTAGCATGATGCCTCCAGCTTTGTTCTTTTTGCTTAGGATTGACTTGGCGATGCGGGCTCTTTTTTGGTTCCATATGAACTTTAAAGTAGTTTTTTCCAATTCTGTGAAGAAAGTCATTGGTAGCTTGATGGGGATGGCATTGAATCTATAAATTACCTTGGGCAGTATGGCCATTTTCACGATATTGATTGTTCCAACCCATGAGCATGGAATGTTCTTCCATTTGTTTGTATCCTCTTTGATTTCATTGAGCAGTGGTTTGTAGTTCTCCTTGAAGAGGTCCTTCACATCCCTTGTAAGTTGGATTCCTAGGTATTTTATTCTCTTTGAAGCAATTGTGAATGGGAGTTCACTCATGATTTGGCTCTCTGTTTGTCTGTTATTGGTGTATAAGAATGCTTGTGATTTATGCAGCCAAAAAACACATGAAAAAATGCTCATCATCACTGGCTATCAGAGAAATGCAAATCAAAACCACAATGAGATACCATCTCACACCAGTTAGAATGGCAGTCATTAAAAAGTCAGGAAACAACAGGTGCTGGAGAGGATGTGGAGAAATAGGAACACTTTTACACTGTTGGTGGGACTGTAAACTAGTTCAACCATTGTGGAAGACAGTGTGGCGATTCCTCAAGGATCTAGAACTAGAAGTACCATTTGACCCAACAATCCCATTACTGGGTATGTACCCAAAGGATTATAAATCATGCCGCTATAAAGACACATGCACACATAGGTTTATTATGGCACTATTCACAATAGCAAAGACTTGGAACCCACCCAAATGTCCATCAATAGTAGACTGGATTAAGAAAATGTGGCACATATACACCATGGAATACTATGTAGCCATAAAAAAAGGATGAGTTCATGTCCTTTGTGGGGACATGGATGAAGCTGGAAACCATCATTCTCAGCAAACTGTCACAAGGACAAAAAACCAAACACCGCATGTTCTCACTCATAGGTGGGAATTTAACAATGAGAACACTTGGTTACAGGAAGCAGAACATCACACACTGGGGCCTGTCGTGGTGTAGGGGAAGAGGGGAGGGATAGCATTAGGAGATATACCTAACATAAATGATGAATTAATGGGTGCAGCATACCAACATGGCACATGTATACATACGTAACAAACCTGCATGTTGTGTACGTGTGCCCTAGAACTTAAAGTATAATAAAAAAAAAAAAGAAAGCCGATATAGGCATGTAAAAAAAAAAGAAAAAATAAAAAAGAAAGTTATTTTATTGCTATTGAGGTGTAGGAATTCCTTATATATTTGCATATTAACTCATTATCAAATATATGGTTTGCCAATATTTTCTCTTGTTCTGTAGGTTGCTTGATCATTTTGTTGATTGTTTCCTTTGCTGTGCAGAAGCTTTTTAGTTTTGTGCAGTCCCATTTATCCATTTTTGCTTTTGTTACCTGAGGTTTTGGGATTATATCCAAGAAATCATTACTAAGACAAATTTCAAGAAGGTTTTCCCTTCTGTTTTCTATCAGAAGTTTTATAGCTCAAGGTATTGCTTTTAAAAATCCATTATGAGCTAATATTTGTGTATGGTATAAAATGGTATAAAATAAAGATACAATTTCTTTTCTTTTGCATGTAAACAACCAGTTTTCCCCAGTATTGTGTATTTTTGGCACTTCTGTTGGAGATCAATTGACAATACATATATGAATGGGTTTATTTCTAGGCCTTCTGTTCTGTTCCAATGGTCCATTCTATTCAATTTTTCTGCCAGTGCTATCATGTTTTGATTACTGTATTTGCAATATATTTTGATGTCAATTAGTGTGAAACCTCTAGCTTTGTTTTCTTACTCAAGATTGCTTTGGCCATTTGGGGAGTTTTGTGGTTCCATATGAATTTTAGAATTGTTTTTCTATTCTTCAGAAAATGCCATTGGGATTTTAATAAAAGTTGCATTATATCTGCAGATTAATTTGGATATTATAAATATTTTAATAACATTTTCATTTAATCCATAAGCATGAGATCTCTTTACATTCATTTATGTCAGCCTTAATTTCTTTCATCAGTGTTTTCTAGTTTTCCTTGTACAAGTCTTTCATCTCCTTGGTTAAGTTTATTCTTAAGTATCTTATTCTTTTTGATGCAATTGTAAATGAGATGGTTTTCTTAATTTTTCTCAGTTCATTGACAGTGCTTAAAAACATACAGCTGCTTTTTGTATGTTGATTTTGTATCCTACAAATTCATCAAATTAGTTTATTGGTTCTAATGGTTTCTTTCACGTGTGTGTTTGTGTGGGTGGAGTATTTAGCATTTTCTATATATACGATCATGTCATTCACTGAGAAAATCTTAGTTTTTCTTTTCTTATTTGGATGCATTTTATTTCTTTTTCTTTCCTAATCCTCTAGTTAGACTTTCAGTAGTACGTTGAAAAGAAGTAGAGAAAGTGAGCATCATTGTCTTGTTCTTAATCTTAGAGACAAAGCTTTTACCTTTTCACAGTCGAATATGATGTTAGCTGTGGGCTTGTATATGGGCTTTATTGCGTTGGGGTTCATTCCTTCTGTACTTAATTTGTTGAGGGTTTTTATCATGAAAAGATGTTTTGTCAAATGCTTTTTCTGCATGTATCGAGATGACCTTATTAATTTCTATTCTTTATTCTTTCAGTGTTGGTATTATATTTACTGATTTGGGTATGTTTAACTATCCTTGCATCCCAGGGACAAATTCCACTTGATCATGGTGTATGATCCTTTTAATGTGCTGTTAAATTCAGTTTGTTAGTATTTGTTGAGAATTTTTTACATCTATGTTCTTTAGGAATATTGGACTGTAATTTTCTTGTAGTGTTATTTCTGGCTTTGGTATTAGGGTAATGTTGGCTTTATAAAATAAGCTTGGAACTTTTCCCTACTTGCCAGGTTTTTGTGAAAAATTTGAGAAGGATTGGGATTGAATCCTCTTTAAAAATCTGGTAGAATTCACCAGAGAAGCTGTCGGGTCGTAGGTTTTCTTTAATGGGAGATTTATTACTGGTTTAATCTCCATACTAATTGTCAGTTCAGATTTTTTATTTCTTCATGATTAATCTGTTTTTTTTTTTCATCAGTGTCTCAATCTTGTCACACAGGCTGGAGTTCAGTGGTGTGATCTTGGCTCACTGCAGACTAGACTTCCCAGGCTCAGGAGATCCTCCGCCCTCGGCCTCCCAAATAGCTGGGACAACAGACATGCACCACTATGCCTGACTAATTTTTGTATTTTTAGTAGAGACATGGTTTTGCCATGTTGTCCCTGCTGGTCTTGAACTCCTGGGCTTAAGCAATCTGCCCATCTTGGCTTCCCAAAGTGCTGGGATTGCAGTCATGAGCCACTGTGCCCAGCCTATGATTCAATCTTGATAGGTTGTATGTTTCTAGAAATTCATTTTTTTCTAGGTTATAATATCTAATTTGATGATGAATGCTTGTACATGGTAGTCTCTCTCTTTTTTTTTTTTTGAGACAGAGTCTCACTCTGTCGCCCAGGCTGGGGTGCAGTGGCGTGATCTTGGCTCACTGCAAGCTCCGCCTCCCGGATTCACGCCATTCTCCTGCCTCAGCCTCCCGAGTAGCTGGGACTACAGGCACCCCGCCACCGCGCCCGGCTAATTTGTATTTTTAGTAGAGACGGGGTTTCACCGTGTTAGCCAGGATGGTCTCAATCTCCTGACCTCGTGATCCACCCGCCTTGGCCTCCCAAAGTGCTGGGATTACAAGCGTGAGCCACCGTGCCCGGCCTGTACGTGGTAGTCTCTTATGATCCTTTGTACTTCTGCAGTATCAGTTGTGTCTTCTCTTTCATTTATAATTTTACTTGAGTCTTTTTTAACGAACACCTTGCTAAAGTTTTATACAATTTGTGTATCTTTTCAAAAAAACGAATCTAGCTTCACTGATCTTTTAAATATATTTTTGTCCCTATTTCATCCATTTCTGCTCTGATCTTATTATTCTTCATTCTGCTAACTGGTGTGGGTCTGAAGTCTGCATCTGTGGGGATGAGTCTGAAGCCTGGGACTATGTGGGTTGGCCTGATGCGGGGTTTACTGGGCTGGTCTTGGTGCACAGGTCCACGGACAAGCCTGAGGCTGTCATCACTCTCCTTCCTGTGCTGTCTGTGGTTGGAAGAAGGGTGACATGGATGATGTAAAGCTGTCCTTCCTACTGTCTTATTTCTGTGCTTCACTCAGGTGCTGTCACTTGGATTCTTTAGTTCTTGCAAAGGTATTTTTGCATGTGAATACTTGCTCAAACTGGTGTTTTTTTGTATTAGGACAAGTGCTGGAAACTCCTATTCTGCCGTCTTCCTGATGTTCTCTTTGTGTTATTTCTTACAACTACCTGTAAATCTACATTTATCAAAAATAAAAGTGTAATAATATATGAATGTAAAATGAATAAAATGAAGACTTTTACAGAAATAACAAAATCAAAAGAATTCATCACCAGCAGACTTCTGGTGTAAGAGATGTTATAGATATTAAAAAGTGTTCATGACATTAGAAAATGATACTACATTGTAACTTGTATATACAAAAAGAAATAAAGGGTACCAGAATGATAACTAGATGGGTAAATATAAAGCCATTTTCTCTTTTTTTTAGTTTCTCTCTAAATCTTTCTTTTTTTAAAAAAAACTTTTAGGTTCAGGGTTACATGTATAGCTTTGTTATATAGGGAAATTGCATGTCATGGGAGTTTAGTGTACAGATTAGTTTGTCACCTAGGTAGTGTGCATAGTACTTGATAGGTAGTTTTTCGTTTTCTCCCGCCTCCCACCCTCCACCTTCAAGTAGGCCCCAGTGTCTGTTATTTCCTTCTTTGTGTCTACGTATACTGAATGTTTAACTTCCACTTATAAGTGAGAACGTGTGGTGTGCATATGTGTATATATATACACATATATACACACATACACACACACACACACACACACACACACACACACACACACACATATAGTTTTCACTCCCGTATTAGTTTGCTTAGGATAATGGCCTCTATCTCCACCCACGTTGCTGCAAAGGATATGATCTCATTTTTTTTATGGCTGTGTAGTATTCCATGGTATATATGTACTACATTTTCTTTTATACAGTCTACCATTGATGGGCATTTAGGTGAATTTCATGATAAAGCAAAATTTTTATTATTTAATATCTTTTAAAAATAATGACTTATTCGGAACGAAAAACCCACAATAACAATATTGTGGAGTTTTAAAAAGTTGTGTAAGTACAGTGTATGAGAACGATCTATTAATAATTTTGTATCAGACATTCAAGGAAATAAATAATACCAATTACCAAAAATTGAAGAGTTTAGAATACTTACCATCTCAGTTAATGAAGACAATATTATTCTGATACCAAAAGTAGACAAAAACATTGCAATAAATAAAATATATAAGCCAATATCTCTCAAGAATATATACAAAAATACTTAACAAACTTCTGGCATATCAAATTCAACAATATGTAAAAGGATAATACATGAAGACAATTGGGGTTCATTCTAGGAATGTAGATTGGTTTAACACTGAAAATCAAACATTGTAACTCACCATATTAACAGACTTAAAGAAAAATTAGATGACCATCTCAGCAGATGGAAAAAAAGCACTGGACAATATCCAGCACCCATTAATAAAAACTCTCAATAACTTAGAAGAAAAAGGGGACTTCCTCAACCTGATGAAGGACATCTATGAAAATCCTACACCTAACCTAAGCAAATATCTTGAAAAACTAAATGCTTTCCCCTAGGATCAAGAACAAGGCACGTATGAAAGCAAGTTATTTGGGATATTGTTGTATTCACCTCTGGAAAGTACAACATGTCTCAGTATTTTAGAATTTTGGTAAATTTTTGAGTGTGTGTGTGTGTAATAGAGAATGATCTAAGTTCAAAGACCTCTAATTCAAAGATTGAAGAATCTGTATCTCAAAGAGAACCTCTCTTGATTAAAGACTGATAAAACTGGTTCTGAAACATTTGACTCCAAAGCTTATACATTTCTACAAGATTCCTTGGTCAATGTTATCTCACCATAGCTGTGCTACAGTTTGTGCTCTCCTGGGTTTAGTGTTTTCAAACATTTATTCTAATTTACATGGCAGAATTGTTAGTAATAATGTAAGCAGGAGGTGGATATAAACTTGACAATAAAAACTCTCACAGAACATCTTTAAAGAAATGCTATTTTATTAAATCCTGGCACTGCCAATGATGGTGGACACAATTATACATTTTACAGATCTTCCTCTTATTTAAACAATAGCCTGAAATCACAAATCAGTTGTATATTCATGATTTGAATGCAATTCCTCCTGTGGAAGTCCTTCATTCTCTGAGGGCATTTAGTCAGCTTGATTACATGTATCATAATTTCCTTTGTACAGTCAACCTTCAAGAGTACTGGTAAACTTCTTCCTCAGAAACTCTATGCCATAGGATGAACAACAGCAAGTTAGTGAGTCACTCTTACAGCATGTCCTTCCCTGCAAATTATCCTGTCCAAGTAATGCTTTTGTTTCCTTTCCATTTGACATATATTTATTATAAGGAAAATACCAGTTTGTGTACTATTTTCATTATAGGGAAGCTGGGAAGATGATAATCTTATATAGTTCTCCTTTTGTGAAGTTTTTTTTCCATTATCATTAATACTAGTTAATTTTCTAGTCCCCCTTCCTTTTAAATTTCAAGTAAACTTGTACTAGTATATACACCACATCTCATAAATCTGAAAATCAGACCCAAAGATAGAAATATCCAAAAGAAGAAAACAATTGGAATTAACAAATTTCTTTCCCTTACTGGATACAAAACAAATATTCTTATTCAGTAAATTTGTTGTGAAAAATGTGTATGTGTCCTGTTTTATTTTCAAATCCTGAATACTTGACTGAACAATTATTTTACCTGGTTTCTTTGCTTAGAGCACATAAGAAATATAAGGGGTCTTTGCTCTTCAAGTTCTTACAATCTAGTTATGCAATGAAACATTTAATAAAAATATAAGGCAGGATATCAAGTAGTGCCATTTTGAAGGACTATTAGATGCCAATGTGTTGGAGAATTCTTGCTGCCAGTGTTAAGGTCAAAGTTCAGAAAAAGAGAATAATTGGTATTGTACAGCCACAGTCTTCTTCCATAACTTATCCTTTCATTTCTAGAAGGCAGCCATTTAACAAGATTGAGGAATGCTGTAAGACAAGACCATAGCTTGTTATCAAGACCATAGCTTGTTTCAACACCATCTCCCATTCTACATCTGACTCTCATACGTTCCACTTTCACTTCAAGTCTACTCTAACAGGAATGATGAGTTTGCCTGAGCTACTTCCTAGAGATACATCAGTGCCTCTGAGACAATAGAACAAGGGAGAACCGCCCTGAGTTCTGGATGAATGCTGCATCTTCACTGCATTTCTTTCTTTTTTTTTCTTTCCGTGAATGCTAGGTTCAGTTTCTGCATTTACAGTGGAATAGGCACTATTCAAAGGCCAAGGAATCCTTATCTCAAAAAGTGCCTCTGTTTATTAAAAGCCTAAAAGGATTTTGAGACCTCTAATATATAGGGTAAAAAATGGGGTGGGATTTGATTATCTCTAAAGTACTATTGTCTAACTGAAATGTGTAGTCTTTGAAGACGTACAGATTTGAGTTGAAATCCTGGCTTTAACAATTACGGTTGGCATGGCCTGGTAAAAGTTATTTTATCTTACTTTATCTGTATATCATAAGTAACAATAAAAATATTGCTGCAAAATATATTTCTTAGGAGGATTAATACAGACCAAGCAACTAGCACAGTGCCTTGTACATATACATGTCAAAAATTATTATAGTTATGATTTCTATTCTAATAGTCTAATAATTTTTTCTCTTCAAAACACTTCTGATCTAATTCTATAAAGTGTCTCTTCATCTAGGTTTAGCAATACTTTTATTATCTTATGTCTCTGATGTTATAATAGTTTATAAACTGGCCATTCTACCATTTGTCCTTTTTTTCTCTCTCTTTTCTAATTTATCTCATGGTTTAGCATTTAAAGAAGTGGCTTCTCAGGATAAAGGTATTTCTATAGATGATAAGGAGGAGGAAAAGTAAAGAGGTAGGATGCCTAGGGCATAATCTGAATTTTTTAGATTGGCATTCAAGGACATTTTCATTTTATAGAATAGTGTAGGTGAATACAACACAACTCCTTCCTCTTGTAAGGAAGCTGGTTTAACTAAAACCTTGAGTTATCTTTTATAATTTTGAAGTCTAGAAATGCCCTTTCTTTTGTAGCTGCCCTATAAACTCAATGAAGATATTAAAACCTTGCTAATCCTTCAGAAACAATTTGAACCTTAGCTTGTATGATAAGCTGTCTTTGATTTCTTCAACCAGCTTGGTAAGAAATATGAGCACCTATTTTACATGACACAATATAATTATTTTATTTAGACCTCACAATATCCTACAAAGCAATTATTTTAAATCTTACTCTTAAAAGTGGAGACTAAAACTTCAATTATAACATCTGTACAAAATTCTACAACTAGGGCTGGTTGGATCAGTATTAGAATACTGGTAGGTTCAATTGACACCAAAACCCATGTTATTTTCTATCTCTCGGTATGGCCTTAATTATATACCACCATGAGTGGGAGAATAAAGATAATGTCACTTTCTAAGTCCCCTTGGAGAAACGCTTTTCTCCTTGTATTTTATCATTTTAAAAAATGTGGTTTCTAAGCTGGGAAATATGTATACAAAGGTTATTTTCATTGCATTTTATATTTTTGTTTACAGTATCCTGTATTTATGTATTTAATAAAGTTATTTCATAAAAAGTAAAACAATCATTTACTAATACAAATGAGGATATGAATAACATTTCACATACCTCTGAACCATAGAACTTAGATTTTGGAGAGACTCTAGACATCATCTAATCCAGTCTCCTCATTTTCTAGATAAAGTGTTTGCAAGGGAGAGAGTGAGGTAGACCATTTGGCCAAAGCTGGGGGAAAGTGTGTGGCTGAGTTGCAACTCAGTTATTCTAATTTCCACCTGAATGAGATGTGAATAGCTGCTTTCCTGGCAGGCAAATTGTGAGTTTTGATAGCACAGACTATGGGGGTGGGCTGCCTGCTGTAGACTCTCGAAAGCTGCTGCACAAAAGCCTTTGCAGAGCTTGCTTCACCTCCTTGTTCCGCAAAGTGTAAATGAAAGGGTTGAGCATTGGAGTTACGATTGTGTAGAAGACAGCAGGGGCCCCAGCTCCTGCCTCGCTGGAGCGAGGCTGCAGGTAGATACAGACAGGTGGCACGTAGTACAGGAGCACCACAGTGAGGTCGGCAGTGCAGGTGGAGAAGGCCCGCTGCCGGCCCTGGGCTGTGCGGATGCGCAACACAGCTGCCGTGATGAAGATGTAGGAAATAACGATGAGGATGAGGCAGACTGCAGCCACGATGCCAATGCTGGCAAGCATGACTAGCTCATTAATGGCGGTGTCTGTACAGGCGAGCTTTAGGACAGGGGGTATGTCACAGAAGAAGTAGGCAATGTGGCAAGGCCCACAGTAGGGCAGGCGGAAGGTGAGGGAGGTGTGGATTGCAGCGTGCGTGGCACCTATGGCCCCGGTGATTCCAGCCATTTCTGCACACATCCTTCTGTTCATGGCCACTGGGTAGTGCAGGGGTTGACAGATAGCCAGATAGCGGTCATAGCCCATGACTGTGTACAGGAAGCACTCAGTGCTGGCCAGAAAGTGGAAGCAATAAAGCTGTACTGCACAGCCCTCAAAGGAGATCACCTTCCCATCCGGAGTCAGCAGGCCTGCCATGACCTTGGGCACTGTCACTGTAGACAAACAGGCATCCAGAAAGGAGAGGTGCCCCAGGAAGTGGTACATGGGTGAGCTGAGGTGAGAGCCAGAGCCCACAGTTAGGAGGATGAGGAGATTCCCAGCCATGGTGATGCTGTAGATGAGGAGGAAGAGGAGGAAGAAGAGGCTAGGATGTTTAGCTGTGTACCTCAAACCCTCCAGGAAGAAGTGGCTCACCACAGTCTGGCTGGGGTTCTCCGTTGTCATGGTCATCTTCTCACACACAGAGCGGCTAGTCATCCCCTTTGCAACAAAACTGACATTAATGGAATAAATAGCTGTATCCCTTTCCTGAGATGTCATTATCCATCAAGCCACACCACCTTGGTCTTACCCAGTAAGCAAGAGAAAGATGTACAAGTTCATCTTACAGTTTTGTTCTGCTCTAGTCTAGTGCTTCCTTGCTGTTTATTTCTTCATAATGAATCTTTCAATACAAGATCTGCAGTTTTGGTGAGGTATATAAAGGACTGTAAGAATTATTTGCAAAAATGTACTTCCTAAATAACAGCAATAAAAATATGTATTGTTCTGCACAACTCTCAATGAGTATTTTTTGCAAATATTTCAGAACTGTGATGCCTCTGCCCTCCTACTCTATGTACTCTGCCATGTAGCTGTGGAAAGGCAGGTTCTTATTGCTGTGTCATCAGGGAGATGCTTCCTATTTTCAGGTGAGACTTGCCTAGAGTTTTGGTGCTATTACATCAGCCAGAAACACAGCAGCCCCACCCATTACTCACCCAGAGGAGTTCTTTGGAATTTCAGTTACCCACAATCCTCAAGTGTGTAACCATGGAGCCTTGGAGAATAGACTGAATAATTATCAGGACAATTTTTTTCTGTACATTTTGTGTTCTTCCTGTAAAGCTCTGTATCAAAATTTGGGGGATTGTTTGCCTTTCCCTTTCTTGTTGAGCCTTTCCGCTGGACTGTAATTGAGATTTAAAGAGTTCTCTTTGATTCTTCCATCTTTCACCTCATTAGCCTAACAGATGTTGCATTAGGTGAAAAATTTCCTTAAACTGCTTTTTTTCCCTGTTGTCTTTTCAATTCCCGTAGATTTTACCTAACCCTGCCTCTTCATATTTTACACCTAGATTTTCACAATGGCATCTTATGTCCCATCTCTTACTTACTCTCTGATATACCAAATGATGCAGTATTCAACTTTTTTGTGCCAGTTTTCTTTAAAAAATTCGAACATATCTTTTCTTACTGTTCCCTAGTGCCTGAGATATAAAATGTATCTCTGTCCTATATTCAGAATTATCTATAAACTATTTCTATTATCATGAAAAAAATCCTTATCTCCTGCAATCCCCTAAGAAACTCCTGTTATCCAGGGATGCTATTTGCCTCATCTCCTCAATTTGCCATAATCTCTCTCTGATCTTGTCACAGGATCCTTAGGATGTCACTTTTCCAGACAGAAACCTCTGTGGCTGGTGCTTCCTCTGCTTGAGTTTTGCTCATGCCTGCTGGGCTCTTTCCACCCACTTGGCCTGGCAGGCTGCACTTGGCTCATGCTACCAGCCTGGATTCCATGCTTGCCAAGGGTGGGAGCGGTGAGAGGTGTGTGAGTTAGCAAGCACAGGGGTCTGGCCACTGCACACAGCCAGGCACACTTGCTGCTGTGGTGGGGTGGGCAGCTCCAGGTGCCAGCAGATGCACCAGCTTCATGTGAGGCTATAGTTGGACTAGGCATACTGCAAGTGGCTTCCATTATGGGCACCAGCATCTGGATGAGGGGAATATGGGGGCACCCAAAATCTCAGAGATGCCAGGAACTGCAGAGCCCAAAGAGGGTATTACAGCCAGTCACAGCCCTGGCTCAGGGAGTCCTGAGGTCTGGGCTCCCAGAAGCTCTTCTCTCCTTCTTGTCACCCACAATGCAGCGAATGAGGGGGTGAGTTTGGGGGTTTGTGTTTCGGTCTGTTTGTGTTACAGCCCTTTCAGTCCCACCGCCCCACTCTGACCTGCAGCTCCTGGGCTGGCCTGGCCCGCCTCTGCTCCCTGTCCCATGGGGTGGCCACCCAGCACTGGCAGAGGTTGGGAGGGCTATAGTGTTACAGCAGCTCTGGCTTGGGGAGTCCCGAGGTCTGGGCCACCAGGAGGGTCACCACTTTTTACTCCCATAGTCCGGGAGCATGTCACCACCCACAGCTTGGCAAATGAGCCAGGAACATGTTACAGCACCTTTAGCTCCTACTCTTCGGTGGGTCCCAAGTTCTCATCCTGCATCCAGGAAGAATGAGGATACTAGAGGACAACTAGAGGGTGAGCAAGGTGCAGAGGAGCTTTATTAAGCAAGAAAACAGCTCTCAGGAGACCTGAAGTCAGTAGCTCCTTTCTGCAGGTAGGTCCCCACCATGAGTGAGTTTGGCTGCATCTGAGGCTTTTATGTGCTTAGAATGGAGGAAGTGCATGCTGATTGGTCCATGGGTGGCTATAGGTGGGTCTGGAAAAAACATCATCCAATTGGCCAAAAGGTGTCAATGAAGTTCTCACTCTGGGTATGGACTTCACCCAGAACTGGCACCCCAGACCCCAGGCTCCAGGCTGTCCCTGGCATGAAGGTGGGGTTTCACTGGGGACCCACCCCTCCCACCTAGGAACATGTCTGCCTCCTGCCATCCGTGATACACAGGCTGTCCAGGCCAAGGGGTGCCTGCAAGCCTGCACTGAGCCACCCTCAGCCCCTTGGCCTCCCTCCTGTGCTCTTTGGCACCCAAAGTCCAGAGGGAGACAAGGTGGCAGGGAGCTAGCTGAATGTTATTGCCTAGGTTTTCTTCTAGGGTTTCTATGGTTTTGGGTTTCACATTTAAGTCTTTAATCCATCTTGAGTTAATTTTTGTATGAAGTGTAAGGAAGGGGTCCAGTTTCTGTTTTCTGCATGTGGCTAGCCAGTTTTCCCAGCACCATTTATGAAATAAGGAATATTTTTCCCACTGCTTGTTTTTGTCGGGTTTGTTGAAGATCCGATGGTTGAAGACACGTGGTCTTATTTCTGAGGTCTCTATTCTGTTCCATTGGTCTATATGTTTGTTTTGGTACCAGTACCATGCTGTTTTGTTTACTGAAGCCTTATAGTATAGTTTTAAGTCTCATAGTGTGATGCCTCCAGCTTTGTTCTTTTTGCTTAGGACTGTCTTGGCTGTGTGGGCTTTTTTTGGTTCCATATGCAATTTAAAGTAGATTTTCTAATTTCTGTGAATAAAGCAGTTTGATGGGAATAGCATTGAATCCATAAATTACTTTGGCGGTATGGCCACTTTCACAGTATTGATTCATCCTATCCATGAGGGTGGAATGTTTTTCCATTTGTTTGTGTTTTCTCTTATTTCCTTGAGCAGTGGTTTATAGTTCTCCTTGAAGAGGTCCTTCACATCCCTTGTTAGCTATATTCCTAGGTATTTTATTCTCTTTGTAGCAATCGTGAATGGGAGTTCATTCATGATTTGGCTCTTTGCTTGTCTATTGTTGGTATACAGGAAGGCTCGTGATTTTTGCACATTGATTTTGTATCCTGAGCCTTTGCTAAAGTAGCCTATCAGCTTAAGGAGTTTTGGGGCTGAGACAACAGGGTTTTCTAAATATAGGATTATGTCATCTGCAAACAGAGTCAATTTGACTTCCTCTCTTCCTATTTAAATACCTTTATTTCTTTCTCTTGCCTGATTGCCCTGGCCAGAACTTCCATTCAAAACCGTGTTCAATAGGAAGGATGAAAGAAGGCATCTTTGTCTTGTGCTGTTTTTGTAAAGGAAATGCTTGCAGCTTTTCCTCATTCAGTATGATATAGGTTGTGTGTTTTTCATAGACAGCTTTTATTATTTTGAGATATGTTCCATTAATATCTAGTTTATTGAGAGTTTTTAGCATGAAGGAATGTTGAATTTTATCAAGGGCCTTTTCTGCATCTGTTGAGTTAATAATGTGGTTTATGTCATTGGTTCTGTTTATGCGATGGATTACAGTTGCATATGTTGAACCAGCCTTGCATCTCAGGGATGAAGCCGACACGATCGTGATGGGTAAGCTTTTTGATGTGCTGCTGGATTCAGTTTGCCAGTATTTTATTGAGGATTTTCACATTGATGTTCATCAGGGATATTGGCCTAATGTTTCTTTTTGTTGTTGTTGTTTTGTCTCTGCCAGATTTTGGTATCAGGATGATGCTAGCCTCATAAAATGATTTAGGGAGGAGGCCCTCCTTTTCAATTGTTTGGAATAATTTCAGAAGGAATGATACCAGCTCCTCTTTGTACCTCTGGTAGAATTTGGCTGTGAACCCATCTGGTCCTGGGCTTTTTTTGGTTTGTAGGCTATTTATTACTGCCTCAATTTCAGAACTTGTTATTGGTCTATTCGGGGATTCAACTTCTTCCTGATTTAGTTTGGGAGGGTGTATGTGTCCAGGAATTTTTCCATTTCTTCTAGCTTTTCTAGTTTATGTGCAATGAGGTCTTTATAGTGTTCTTTGATTGTAGTTTGTGTTTCTGTGGGGTCAGTGGTGATTTCTCTTTTATCATTTTTTATTATGTCTATTTGATTCTTCTCTCTTCTTTATTAGTCTAGCTAGTGGTCTATCTAGTTTATTATTTTAGTTTTTCAAAAAACCAGCTCCTGGATTCGTTGATTTTTTTTAAGGGTTTTTCATGTCTCTGTCTCTTTCAGTTCCACTCTGATCTTAGTTATTTCTTGTCTTCTACTAGCTTTTGGATTTGTTTGCTCTTGCTTATCTAGTTCTTTTAATTTTGATATTAGGGTATTGACTTGAGATCTTTTTAGCTTTCTGATATGGGTGTTTAGTGCTATAAATTTCCCTCTTAACACTGCTTTAGCTGCTTCCCAGAGATTCTGGTATGTTGTCTTTTTGTTCTCATTGGTTTCAAATAACTTATTTCTGTGTTAATTTAGTTATTTACCCAGAAGTCATTCAGAAGCGGGTTGTTCAATTTCCGTGAAGCTGTGTGGTTTTGAGTGAGTTTCTTAATCCTGAGTTCTAATTTGATCACACTGGGGTCTGAGAGACTGTTTGTTATGATTTCCATTCTTTTGCAGTTGCCTGAGGAGTGTTTTACTTCCAATTATGTGGTCGATTTTAAAGTACCATGTGACACTGAGAAGAATGTATATTCTGTTCTTTTGGGGTGGAGAGTTCTGTAAATATCTATTAGGTACACTTGATCCAGAGCTGAGTTCAAATCCTGAATATCCTTGTTAATTTTCTGTCTCATTGATTTGTCTAATATTGACAGTGGCATATTAAAATCTCCCACTATTATTGTGTGGGAGTTTAAGTCTCTTTGTAGATCTCTAAGAACTTGTTTTATAATTCTGAGTGCTCCTGTATTGGGTGCACATAGATTTAAGATAGTTAGGTCTTCTTGTTGAATTGATCTCTTTACAATTATATGATGCCCTTCTTTGTCTTTTTTGGTCTTTCTTGGTTTGAAGGCTGTTTTGTCAGAGACTAGGATTGCAACCCCTGCTTTTTTCTGCTTTCCACTTGCTTGGTAAATTTTCCTTCATCCCCTTATTTTGAACCTATGTGAGTCTTTGCCGTGAGATGGGTCTCTTGAATACAGTGCACTAGTCTTAACTCTTTATCCAGTTTGCCATTTGGTGTCTTTTCATTGGGGCATTTAGCCCATTCATATTTAATGTTAATGTCATTATGTGTGAATTTGATCTAGTCATCATGATGTTAGCTAGTTATTTTGCACACTATTTGATGCAGTTTCTTCATAGTGTCATTGGTCTTTATATTTTCATGTGTTTTGCAGTGGCTAGTACTGGTTTTTCCTTTCCATATATAGTACTTCCTTCAGGAGCTCTTGCAAGGCAGGCCTGGTGGTGATGAATTTTCCCAGCATTTGCTTGTCTAAAAGGATTTTATTTGTCCTTCGCTTATGAAGCTTAGTTTGGCTGGATATGAAATCCTGGGTTGAAAATTCTTTCCTTTAAGAATGTTGAATATTGGACCCCACTCTCTTCTGGCTTGTAGGGTTTCTGCTGAGAGATCCACTCTTAGTCTATTGAGCTTCCCTTTGTAGGTGACCTGGCCTTTCTCTCTGGCAGCCCTTAGCATCCTTCATTTTGACCTTGGAGAATCTTATGATCATGTGTCTTGGGGTTGAACTTCTCATGGAGTATCTTAATGGGGTTCTCTGTATTTTCTGAACTTGAATGTTGGACTATCTTGCATGGTTGGGTAAGTTCTCCTGGATAATATCTTGAAGTATGTTTTCCAACTTGGTTCCATTCTACACGTCTCTTTCAGGTATTCCAATCAGTCATAGATTTGGTCTTTTTACATATTCTAGTTAGCAGCTCCTCTTTATCAAGGTTCTTAGCTTCTTTGCATTGGGTTAGAGCATGCTTCTTTACCTCAGTGAAGTTTGTTATTACCCATCTATTGAAGCTTGCTTCTGTCAAATCATCCATCTCATCCTCCATCCAGTTCTGCACCCTTGCTGGAGAGGAGTTGTGATCATTTTGAGCAGTAGAGGCATTCCGGCTTTTTGGGTGTTCATCATTTTTTTTTTGCTAATTCTTTCTCATCTTCGTGAGTTTGTCTAGTTTTGATTTTTGAGGCTGCTGACCCTTGGATGAGGTTTTTGTGAGGACTTTTTTGTTGTTACTGATGCTGTTGTTGTTGCTTTCTGTTTGTTTCTCTTTCAATAATCAGATCCCTTTTCTATAGGGATGCTGCGGTTTGCTGGGGATTCACTTCAGGCCCTATTCATCTGGTTCACTCCCGCACCTGGAGATGTCACTTGAGGAGGCTGGAGGACAGCAAAGATGGATGCCTCCTCTTTCCTCTGGGATCTCTGACCTTTAGGGGCACTGACCTGATGCCAGTAGGAATGCTCCTATATAGAGTGTCTGACAACCTCTGTTGGTGTCTTACCTGTTGGGTGGCACAGATAGCAGGACCCATTTAATGAGGCACTTTGGCTGTCCCTTGGTGGAGGGGGTGTGCTTTGCTGGGGGGAAACTCACTTGTCTAGGCTGTCTGGATTCCTCAGAGCTAGCAGGAGGAAGGACTAAGTCTGCTGGTCCATGGAGACTATGGCCACCCCTTCCCCTAGGGGCTTAGGCCCAGGGAGATTAGAATCTTTCCCTGGCTGGAGTTGGAGCTCCTGCAGGGAGGCCCTGCAGCCACAATATTGGCTGCCATCCCTCCTCCAAGGAGCTCAGATGGCTTAGACTGCAGGCAGCCACAGCGGTTATGACTGCCCCTCCCCCCGGGAACTCAGCAGGCTTAGGCAGATTCTAGTCAAGTGGGTGCTGAGAATCTGCACAGCTCCGTGGTTGAGGCCCAAGACTCCGGTGGCGTGGGGTCCTGAGTGGGATCTTCCAATCCATGAGTTGCACAGTTCCGTGGAAAAAGCATGGTTTCCCAGGTTGGGTGGCACGCTCACTCACTGCATCCCTTGGCTAGGGGTTGGGGCTCCACTGCCTTCTGTGGCTCTCATGTGGGCTGCTGCATCACACTGTTCTTCCTTCCTCCCCATGGGTCACGTCAGCCGCCTAGTCAGCCCTTATGACAGAACTGGGATGCCTCGGTTGGCAGTGCAGGGTTCACATAGTCTTTTGGATCTTTTTGATGAGATCCTCTGATTTCCACTGCTTTTAGTTGGCCATCTTGGCCCCACCCTCAGCAGTTCTTCAAAATGGTAAACAAAGAGTTACCATATGACACAGAAGCAGTTTCACTCCTAAGTCTACTGAATAGAATGGAAAACATATATTCACAGGAAACTTGGATATGTGGGCTGGGTGCAGTGGCTCTTGCCTGTAATCCCAGCATTGAGGGAGGCTGAGACTAGAGAATTGCTTGAGGCCAGCAGTTTGAGACCAGCCTTGGCAACATAGTGACACCTTGTCTCTATAAAAAAAAAATTTAATTAAATCAAAAAGGAGATTCGAATGCAAACATTTATAGTAGCATTATTAGTAATAGCCAAAAGGTAGAAACAACCCAAATATATATGAACTGGTGAATGGATAAACAAAATGTGGTATGTGCATATTATGGAGTACTATGAAGCTGTAAAAAAGAATGAAGTATGTGCTACAGTGTGGGTGAACTTCAAAAACATGCCAAGTGAAAGAAGTCAGACACAAAAATCTCACATGGTTTGTGATTACATGTATATGAAATGGATAAGTACAGAAAATACATTAGTGGATGCCTGAGCCTATGGGTGGGAACGCAAACTGACAGCAAATAAGCACAAGGTGATAGAAATCTTCTAAAATTAGATTGTGGAGATGTTTTCACAACTGGTATAAACTTGTTTAAAATTATTGAAATGTATAAATAAAATTTTTAGCTCTTATCTAAAAAAATCTGTTTAAAAAACAGAAAACACAACTTGGATACTCCAATTAAGTTAGTATCCCATGTAATGAAAAGATTGTACATTTCATGATCTTTAAGACACTGTGATATAGAGAAATGATATGATATGAAAATATATATGTATTTCACTATATGATGTGAAATGATATCAACAGAAAGGTCTGGACAGAGGTAGATCTACATTTAAATCTGGCCCTCATAGGAGCTTTGTAGCTTGGTAAACTCCGTTGAAATTTCTAAGCCTCAGTTTCCTCATGTGTAAGTGATTTTAAAATAATCAAGTTTAACATTTTAACAAGAAATATATCTATAAAGTGTGTGTATATATAAAATAGTAATTGTTGAGTAATTTACTAATTAATTGGTAGCTTTTATTATTGCATACCAAATATTCCATTATTTCATGCCCTCCTTTGAAGTAGTTCTAATGTCTATAATTCTATTTTTCTACAATCACTATACTTAATAACTTAAACTCTCACATTTGGCTTATTTTAATTTCTGTTGGTCACATTGACATATGTCACCATCCTTCTCTAAACTTTTCCCATACGATGCTTTCGCATTGACCATTTTTCATTTTCCGCTTAAAAGATGGAGATTCCACTGTCCAAGGCATAATCTAAACTTTTCAAGACAGGTTAGCATGCTCTCTGAGCATAGCACTTTCTTCCTAAGTAAATAATCAATTCTTTTTTATTAGTGCTTTATCCTCCATTGGGTTATATTTATATTTCCTGCAGGGCTTAGGAATTTTTTAAAATAATTTAGATAGTAAATAAAAATAGTTTAGTAAAGACTAAACAAATGCTACCTACATCACAGTGATACAAAAAGAGAAACAGAGAAAAAAGGGTAAGGTTCTGAGCCCATAGTCATTAGGATGAGAGGTGCTTAGTCACAGTGACACTAGGTGTGGGTATTGGAGTTGGGCCATTCGTCCTCATTACCTTATTTTCATTCATAGTAGCTGGTTAGTTACTCCCCTTTTTACTTAACTGAATTCATTCCTTTGATTTAACATATTCTTTTCCTCTAAGAAGTCACCTCCAAGTGCAATTTCACCATGGTACATATAAAGACATGTAATATTACTCTGAAGATCCTTATTATTACTATTGTCTGCTTTTTCTTTGAATCTCTCAGTAGAAGAATTGTTAATTGCATTAAGCACACAAATTATAGCCAAGTGATGTTAGTACTAATCTTCTATTCAAATAAATACCTAGTCTCCAAAAGGGCCTGGAAAATCCACTTCCTATAGAAGTCTTATAACAGTGGATTTCTTCCAATCTTTTTCTGTTCCTGCTTTTGTTGGATTCTTCAGTAGAGCTACAGATGGAGATGGGCAGTGCCTTATTTCCAGGAGGCATGGGAAATTTCATCCAATACCTGTGAACTTTTGCCTGGAGTCTGAATTTCATTACATCGATAAGAGTACAGGAATCCCACCTGCCGCACACCCAGAGCGAGTCTTGGAATCTGAAACTCTTTCAAAGCTTGGAATTGTGTGTTCACTTAATAAGGCAATTTCTGTGGTTTGTAGTATTCTCTGGATTTCATCTCTAAATTTTTAGGACTTGTCTTACTACACACACCCTTTCTATTCTCTTCAATGGGTAAAGCTTGATATCAGAATTCCATTTGAATTTTTCTGGTTTTTAAAAAACATGAATAGCCTTTTTCTTGAAATGTATGTCTTATTTGTATCTGCATTTAATTTTTTTATAACCATTATCCTTAGTCTCTCATTTCATAATGAGATGAGACCCATCATAAGTCATTCTCATAACGAAATGAGAGCCTGAAGGTAATGGTCATAAAAGACTTATTTCCTGATGAGTCTCTCATTTCATTACGTCTGAGGGATTATAATTATAATCTCCTACAAGGTCTTCTCAACTCTCACCTCTCCCCTTTAATGAATCACTTCATCCTGCATAACATTGACTGATCAAATTTCAAAAGAGTTTATCTCACTGGTCCCCTCCCACAAATGCTAATAATCCCAATTTCACATACTGATTTACTGTGCAACACAAAATTCTCAATTTATAACTCGAAACTTCTAAAATGTGATTGGTATCCATTTATTCTTATCCCCTACAACTTTTCTCTGCTCAAGTACATTTCTCTGTTCAATAAGCATTTCTTTATGCAAATAGATTTTCTCAACCTCTCCTAAATTTACTGTTAATCTCCTCTTGTTCTCCTCACCCTACTCAATCCCACCTTGAAGAAATCAACTTCATTTTTATCTGATAACATCTCTAAAGCTTCTCGGACTTTAGTGTTCACATGAGTCACCTGGGACTCTTGTTAAGCTGCAAATCCTAATTCAACAGGTCTGGAGTAGGGACTGAGATTCTGTCTTTCTAATAAGTGCCTAGAGATTTCCATTATGTGGTCTACGGCCATACCACCCTGAACGCGCAGGATCTCGTCTGATCTCGGAAGCTAAGCAGGGTCGGGCCTGGTTAGTACTTGGATGGGAGATTTCCATTATGTGGTTCCATGAATTGTACTTTGAGTAGCAAGAATCTAAGCTATTATTCGAGGTTAAGATCAAGCCTGTCCTCTCCATGTTGTCTTTCTACCCTAAGAATGCTTTGGTTCCCCTGTAAACTCAGTGGCATTTAACAGTGTGTTTTGATATGTAGCCTGTTTAAAAACTCTCAGCAAACTTCTACACTTTTCTATGTGTATGTGATATAGTTCCCTAAGAAGAAGAATGTTTTCCATAAACATCTTTGAAAGAGTGCCAAAAAATGGCATGAACTATGAAGTTAGATGGACTTGGGTTTATTGTCCTGTCACTGTCACCTACTGGTTGAAGGATATTTGGCAGATTGCTCACTTCCTCTTCTCCTCTTGCTATATACATCAATTCCACGTCTTTAAAATGAAAATAATAATGCATAAAGAGTGTCCTATTAATAGTTGCTATTAACCCTGGATAGTATGTGAAATAACATAAAATCTTAACTTTTTAAAAGTCAGTTACTCAAATCGCTGATTTTTACATGACCCTTTCAGTATGAGAATGTCACTACTTCACAGAAAAGCCAATTCCAATATTGGACTGTTCATATACAATTTATACCATATACTGCTATACTGTTCATACAATTTAAATCAACATAACTAAACTTCCCCCAATTATTTTTAGCCTAATCCTTTAAGCTTAATGAAATAGTCAAAATACCAAATAAATGCAAATAGAAATAATTTTTTGAACAAATCATGCTTACTGTATTTCACCACCTGCATGTAGCATAAAAATGGTAGATGAGAAAAATTTGGCTAGTGACTGTCAACCTGACAAAAAAATTGAGAGTTTGCTATGACACCTCTTTTCTTATCTCTTTCCTAGGAGTGTTTTCCTCCATACTCCTCAACTTAGAATGGAATTAATGTCCTGATAAACCCATCATAAGTCAAAAATATCATAAGATGAAAATGCATTGAATACACCTAACTTACCAAACATCATAGCTCGGTTTAGCCCACCCTAAATGTGCTCAGAACACTTCCCTTAGCCTACAGTTGGGCCAAATCATCCAAAAGAAAGCCTATTTAATAATAAAGATTTGAATATCTCATGAAATTCATTGAAAACTATTCTGAATATGAAAAATAGAATGATTTTGCACAATCATAAAGTTGAGCCATCATAAATTGGAGACCATCTGTATACTCATTTTAAAAAGCATATATCATGAACTTTTATGAACTCAGTGGGACTGGCACAATTATAGAACTTTTGAATATCAAAATATGGAATAACTTAGAGATCATCTTGCTTAACTTCATTTTACAGATAAAGAAAATAAATCTGGAAAGACTAAGTAGATACCGACAAATTGAAATGTCTTCTAGGAATTTAGAAATAAAGATAATTAGGGTTCTTGCTGAGAATTAAAATTTAAGTATTACCACATAAATGATCTGAGCATATAAATACAAACTTAGAATGGCTATCAGGTCATGACAGGAAAGAATGTATTTATAAAAAGTAAGACACTCTAGTGAGGTATATTCAGGAAGACATGAACAAGCGTAGGTATATCTCTTTCTAAGACAAAAAAGGCTGAATATAATGTGAATGGTAAATAAATTTAAAATGGTTTCTATTTTTAATATGAGTTCAGTTAAGATGGCAGAAATGTTTCTGTTTATTTAGTACTTGATAAAATATCTGGAAATTAATCTAAAAAAACAGATATGAGAAAATGGCCCCAAATAATCTGAACCTGATTAGAAATGAATGAGAAAATAACCTTACTAGATGTTTAAAAGTATATTAAAGCTGCAGCTGTTTTTAAAGTTTGGTACTAACATATATATAGTAATGATATCTGCACATATGTCAGCATATATATTTGAATTTTAAAATATACAGCCAAAGAATAAAAAGACACCAAAGAATATTTAATATTCAAACTCTAAACAGTAGTACGTTTTTAGCTTCTATTTTCAAGAATGGAGAAATATTCATACAGTCTAACACTACTTTTCCTTTTCTGTCTTATTTATCCATTTTTTATTCTCCATATTAGATAACCTCAAAACAAACTTGAAATCAAAATACCCTCTTAAGAAGTGAAGTTGCATAAAAATACTACCCTGTGTAGCTCTTTCTAGTGGAGAGTTCAAATGCTGGGCTCACAGAAATAAGTTCACATATTAGCCCTGCTGCTCATTGACTGTGTGGATACAGTATAAAGTAAAATTTGCTGTTTGATGTTGTTTGTGGTAGTTTTCTTAATATAAAATAATAAGATGTATTTTTTATTTCTCTATTAAGAGCAAAACAACCAATTAATTTTTTTTGTTATGTGACCTTTTTCTGTCTGTGTGATGTGTCATTGGCCCTGATGAGAAAAAGAAGTCCTCATGTTTGCCTTAATTTGACTTTAAGTAGGCACTTCTCTGGGATCAGAGGACTGATTACATAATTTCTGCCCCCCTTTGTGCCAGGGAGTGTTTATGTGCCCATTGCACTGCAGTTCTGTAGGTCTGCCAAATAGAGTTTGTAACTGTCTTGGGCTGCTCTTCCTAAGACAGTTAATTAGGCTTCTCTGGAGCATCCTCCTAGGATTATATCAAGGGTTTGTTTTCATCACAGGAAAAAATCACTGCCATCTGACTGACTAGATCTTACAAGACCTTCAAGCTACAGATTATCTTAAATTTTTCAATAAGCTAGCTTTATAAATTCCAGGTTTAATACTCTCCCTCTCTCTCTGCTTCTCCTGAATAATATTCATTGCACACTGAATTATACCAGTCATTTCTTATTTATTTTATGGTCATATGTTTTATCTCTCTGCCTCGTATATAAATGCATTTTCTTTTTATAAGATTATAAACCCATTTGGAATAGACAACAATGTCATGGTTTTAGCGATACACTAAAAAAAATTGTGTCACGTTGAATTGGATTGCCTATTCATACATATTTTGATGTTTAACCTTGCATCTCTGCTGTTCAAACAAGCAAAGTCACTGACAACACACATTTTTCTCAGAAAGCTTCTGGTGCACAGAAATCAATTCTCCATTATTCCAGTGTTTTTACAATTGGAATTGAATTTGGGGGAATGTAGTGATCTTCTTGGACTGTATTTGCCCACATACATTTGAAATATCAACAAAAGCATCTGTAGCACCCAGGGGGTCCTGAGGGTGAAGGACCCACATTTAGACACTGACAAGATTGTTATAAGACATAAGTGACTAGGACATGCTTCAGGTTACTACTGACTCATTTTGTTGCAGCCAGGTACATGCTTCATCCCATCTGCCCCACACTCATACTCAAAAGCTTTGTAACAAATGCAGGAGTGTGGTAGCACATGCATTCGTCTACTATCTTAGATGCTGTGCTTCCTCAACATCCACAGAAGCATCAGGGAGACCCAGTTTATGTGGCACAGCAGGAAAGCTTATCCTTGATACACCCACATCAATCTTACAAAAGTGGGGCTCTGTGCAAGCTCAGATGACTTGGCCTCCGCAGGTCCTAGTGCAGTGCATGCGTAACCGGCTCCCTCACCTTGAGATGAAATTGCCCCCTCAAGTTTAAGTCCAAGGTCATGACCTACCATTTTCATCAAGGTAAAAGGCAGAGAGGAGGAAGTTTGGATAAGCCTTTTACTTGAACTTCAGTTTCCCCACAGTTACATGGGAAAATAATACCTACCTCACATAATTATTGTCAAGGTCAAATCAGGTGGTTTGCAGGAAAGTTATTTATAGCCTGGAAAGAGATAACAGGTATCAATGCAGGGACTAGAAGCAATAATAGACATGTAGATGAATGCCACAGAGAAGCAGAGGCTTCATGCAGACATTTTCTTATCTTGGGTCTTTTTAACAAGGTGCCACCCTTGCTGAGTTGCCTTAACTGCTTTTCATTGTCACTGAAGAAAGATATATGGAAAATCATGTTTGAGAACAGGTTACAATGTGGAACTTTCTGAGTTCCCACCCAAGAGTCCTCTATTCTCTGCGTGAATCTTTCTTTCTATTTCTGCTTTAAAATTTCCACTTATTTGGCGTCCCATCCAGGGCCCTGCATTATAGTGTTTCCTTCATGTCCGTGATGGATGAAGTCAGTGAGGCTGCCCTTCCTTGTGGCCCGCCAGCCTCTGTAATGCTGCCTTCATTTCTTTGTTATGCAGTGTGTAGATGATGGGATTAAGCAAGGGAGTGATGACAGTGTAAAAGACAGCTACCACCCCATCCAGGGGCTCCTGTGAACCAGGCCGCAGGTAAATGAAGGTGCGGGGCACGTAGTAAACAATGACAACAGCAAGATGGGCAGCACACGTAGAGAAGGCGTTGCGGCGCCCATCTGCTGACTGGATTTGCAGGATGGCAGCCACAATATAGCCATAGGAAGTGAGGATGAGCACGAAGCAGGTGAGGGCCAGGAAGCCAATGTCTGCAAAGGTGACCAGCTTGTTGATGGCGGTATCAGCACAGGCTAGACGCAGCATAGCAGGAATGTCACAGAAGAAGTAGTCGACCCGACTGGGGCCACAGAAGGGCAGCCGGAATACAAAACTTGTTTGGAAAAGTGAATGGATCGTCCCTCCCAGCCAGGTGCCTAAAACCAGGGAGTTACAGACTCTGCGGGTCATGATGGTAGCGTAGTGTAAGGGCTTGCAAATGGCAGGGAAATGGTCATAAGCCATAAGTGTGTAAAGGAAGCACTCAGTACAGCCTAGGAAATTGAAAGAAAATAGTTGGATTACACAGCCCCCAAAGGAGATAATCCTACTATCCAAGAGAAAGCCAGCCAGCATCTTGGGGACAAGATAGCACAAGAAATGGTCATGTCCAAGGAGAGGTGACACAGGAACCAGTACACGGAACAGTGGAGCCGGATGTCCAATAAGACAGTGAGGATGATGAGCCCATTTCCAGAAACTGTGAGGAGATAGACGACAAGGAAAGCTAAGAAGAGTGGCGCTAAGAAGAGTGGCGCCCCCAGCTGTGGTGGGTGGTGCAGGCCCACCAAAATGAAGTGAGACACAGAAGTCTGGTTTCCACTTTGCAGTACCTTGCTGTTCACATCTGCCAAAAGAAGTAGCAGACGGAGATGCTCAATACCCCTCTAAAATCTCTAGGCTCAGCACATCAATTCTGTGTCACTCCCAAATAAGGGCAGAAAAAGATTCTTACTTACCTATTATCTCTATCTATCTATCTATCTATCTATCTATCTATCTATCTATCTATCTTCTATCTATCTATCTATCTATCTATCTATCTATCTATCTATCTATCTATCTATCTATCTATCATCTCTCTATCTACCTATCCATTCTCTCTCTCTTCTCTCTCTCATTCTTGCTACTGGTCTTTATCATTCTCTCACCTTACTCCCCACCAACTCCTGATTCTGAGATTCTGCTTGGTGTCAGGGAGCAGTTGTTCTCTCCAAGGTTAAAGGTAAATGATGATGTGTACATAATTTAGGAGAATGAAGGAAAGACCATACACAGAAGAAGTAATCTTCCTTTCCAGTCAGGAAGAAGTGCAATCATATAAAAGCTAAATTAATTGATAAAGGAAGATCCGTTCCATTGTTTTCCTTCAGTTTGATCTCTGATCTGTACACCAGAGAGTTAGCTTGCATCTTATTGATTTTCTAGGAACATCTGAGTTGTGATTATATTTCCTATCTAAGTGTGCCCAATAAAAAAATTTGCAAGTTAAAAAAAATATACTATCTGACCTGCACAGAGAACCTAATACATTCAGAACCTCTGATGTTTTAGCTAAAAATACCTATTTTCAAAAAATCTATATAAAACTTTACATGTCATTTAAAATCTTTCAGAATAGTGGAGCAGTACAAAATCTTAGCCCCAAGGCAGTGGGTTGCCTTTTTTTCTCTCTACTTCTGGAAAGTAGAGTCCATTTGTCTATCCATCCATCTGTCCATCTGTCTATCCATCCATCTATCCACTCATCCATTTACCTGTACACCCATACAGTAGGGCACTATATATTGTATCTTATGAATATGACCTCTGAAGTCTTACTGGGTTCAAAGACCTAGTTTACTTATACTTGTTGGTAATCACATTTTTAATATGTTTTTACAATTATAAGTGGGGATAATAATAGTGTCTACTTCATAGGATTGTTTTAAGGATTAAATAAGTTAATTCACATAATTTACAGTAGCACTCAATCAACATTAGCTATGATTTTTCATCAAATATATGTTGTAATCTCATATTGTTAGAAAAATTCCGTATTTGCATGTGTGGCTCTGGTCTGAAGTGAACCTGTGGTTTCTAGCGAGTTGTTCAGTGCTCGATGACACCCCTGCAAATTTGGAGCAGCATCACAAAGGGCTTCTTCTCCCAGGATTACTGGTGAATGGGATCAGCCAGGTGTCAGGGAGAAATCAGGAAAGCAACTGAGAGCAATGTGAGGTGTTCTTCCTTGTGTCACTTTACTTCCATCAACTTTTTTTTTTTTTTTTTGAGACAGTTTTTCTCTGTTGCCAGGCTGGAGTGCGGTGGCATGATCTCGGCTCACTGCAACCTCCGCCTCCTGGGTTCAAGTGATTCTCCTGCCTCAGCCTCCTGAGTAGCTGGGACTACAGGCGTGTGCCACCAAGCCCAGCTATTTTTTGTATTTTTAGTAGAGACGGGTTTAACCATGTTGGCCAGGATGGTCTCGATCTATTGACCTCGTGATCGCCCCACCTCGGCCTCCCAAAGTGCTGGGATTACAGGCATGAGCCACTGTGCCCGGCCCCTTCCATCAATATTTACTCTAATAGTCTGTTTACAAATTGGAGGCAAATATCCAAATGGCGTGTCACCTTCAAGAAGGTTCAAGGACAACGCTGAATGTCTCAGAAGGCTTCAGAGGATGTGGAAGGAAATAGGGCTTCCAGCTGGGCTCCTGGTGGGTGAGGGAGCTGCAGTTATAACTGCCTGCCCTCTGATTACTTCTCTCCCCTCTACACTATGGATTGCCTCGCATCCCTCATCAAAGCCTCTCAATCTTTAGTGCCACAGAGACTACACTTCTCGGTAAAAGTAACTTTGCTGAGGATTGAGCAATTTCCAAGGTTGGGACTTTCTGTGCTAAACCTAAGAGTCCCTGGTAAACCGAAACAGTTGGTAACCCTAAATAAGAGTTTAAACTGCATCGAAGCTGAATAGTCTTTCCCAAGGTAGCTATAAAATCTATTTTGAAACAACTTCTGGGGCAATTCTTAGTGATTTCTTAGGCAATTCCTTGATTACCAACCTTTAATGGTACCACATTGCCCAAGGGGAAAGTGCAAATTGACTGGCGTGGTTGTGTTGACCTACTTCTCCAGCCTCCTCTCAGCACTCCATCCCTTAACTGTGCTTTAACCAAACATTTTCTGTTTCCTTATACAGTAGCCCCTTTAATCTAGAATGGCTTTGCTCCTCTGATGTCTGAAAAGTTTCCACTGACCTTTCAAAATCCCATTCAGATGTCATCTACTCAGTAAAGCCTTTGCTCTCTTTCCTCCAAATGGCCACTCATTGTTCACCGCCTCCACAGTACTCCATTCACATTTCTGTGATAGGCTTACTATGAGCATGCTGAAATTTACCCTGTGCCTGTGTCTAATTTCTTCGTTAGGCTGTGAGCTCCTACAGGAGCTTTGTCTCATCTTTCTTTTCATCTCATTTGTAGCATACCTTTCACAGAAAGATTCTCAAATAGTATTGAGCAAAGGCATTTCCCTCTGCCTGGATCAGTCTGTTATTTAGACACTGAATCTAGAAGAGTATCAGTTAGATCTTGTATTCTGACTTTCAAAATCATAAGAATTTCAGTACCATCACTACTTATGAGCTATATTATTTTGGACAAATCTCTTAAAATTTCTAGTCTCAGTTTCTCCTTTTAAAAAAAAGAGGGAGTGTGGTAGGTGTAGATTTCTAACCAAAAAAAGAAACATCAATCTCTTTTGCATCTATATCAATTCCCATTTTAAATTTTGTTCTTACACAAAGAAAAATCAATATTTCTCCTAGTCCCAATTCTCTTCTGTACTATAATTTTTTTCCTTGCCATCTAGCTACTATAACATCTCAGTTTTCATTCACTTTCATAATTTATTTTCTCTACAGAGAAATAATATTATTTACCCCTGGAGAGAGATAAAAATACCCCGCTTTATCCATTAATAATTAAAACTACTCCAGTTACTTGGTGTATACATTTTAGTTAATGTCACATTATAGTATCAGCATGTGATATGTTCATCTGTGTAAGGGGAAAAGAAGCAATTTTCACAAGAAGTCTTGGGAATAAAAGGATATTAGTAGCCATATACTAGCTTCATTTGGCCATTTCAAACCCTGTTTGAACTGAACTAGCTTAAGGTAGACCCTGAAACACATGTGTCTCAGGAAACTTGGGAATAAAAGGACATTAGTAGCCATATACTAGCTTCATTTGGCCATTTCAAACCCTGTTTGAACTGAACTAAGCTTAAGGTAGACCCTGAAACACATGTGTCTCAGGAAACTCCAAGAGGGAGACTGGCCTTTGGTAAGCAGAATATAAAGACTCACCCCTCCCCAGGTATTTGTAAAGCGTAATGCCATTAGGAGGACCTAATGTGCCTTCTGTGTTCCCAGCATCTCTAACATGCATTTAATCAAATGGAAAACAAAAGGAGACAACTACCTGGCTGGGAATCTGCTGTGAGGCCATCGTCTGCTGCTTGCCTTGCTTCTCCATGCTCTTTACTGTTCTTCGTGGAGACTCCTTTTTGAGCTCAATAGGTTGCCTCGTCTTTGCCTTTGACATGCCCCTTCTTGCTTATGTCATTGCGCTCTTTCTGTATGCTTCCCTGGGCTCCCCCTTCGCATTTGTAGCCCATTTGAAGCTGTTGGTGGTGGCATTCCTAAGCCCTGACCCCTGGAGTCTCACTTTCTGACAGGCAGCTTTTTTCTTCCTCTAGTCCCTGTAGGGTGGGAGATGGGGGGGTGGGGGCTGACATCACTTCTGCTTTGCCCTTCAGGAGCAATTAACTTACATGGAAATAAATTGCAGTGGGCTTTGTTTACGGCAAAGCCAGTACTACTGCTACTCGAGGGAGTTCACTTAGTTGCCAGTGGTGCCCCTGTAGCATAGGATCCTGCTAAAAGCATGCACTTGATCAGGAATCAGGAGGCCCCCTTCAATTTCTCTGGGATTTAGTTTTCTTGCTATAGAGACAACTAAAGATTTACTCACTTACCTATAAAAGCATGAGGATACATTTGAAATAATTTAAAAGCCACAGGTACTAAATAAATGCCATATGTTAATTGCTTTTAAATGTACCCTATGAATTTAACTCAGAAGGAGTAAATTACTAGAACATTGCATTAGGACAGACAATACTATTTGGGGCAGAACTGTTTAGATCATTTAGTATGCAAATAGGAGACTAAGCTAGAAGGAATATGAAAAATGTAGCAATCCTCAAAAGTCAAACACACTTAGGCTGGAGCTAGAAGGACCTTTAGAAAAATGACCCAGAGTGCATCTCCATTTTATACATGAAAAAACTGAGTTCTAAAGAGAATAAGGACTTTTCCAAAGATAAAAGCTCATACAGCTTAGTTAATGGATAAAATCTCGTATGAGTCTATATAAATAAATTATACAACTTACCTAACTCTGAGAAGAGAGGAGCTTGTAGTCCTGAATCAGTACTAGGCAAATTGTAGCTCAGTAAATAGTTGTTAAAATACTTTTGGTCTGGTGCTGAATATGTTTTAATTGCTTACTTTGAGCCATTGCTTGTTTGTGATGTTTAAGTAGTGTATTATGAAACACAACATTGCACTTGTTCTGTTTTATGAACAAGCCATTTTCCACTTAAGAAATTATATAAGGTCAGCATTAAGTATTTTAGTTTGTATTACTACATATTCTTACTGCAAGAATATGATGCTGAGTTTAAATTAGATTTAGGGTTCTGCTAATAGGGAAGCCTACATTTGGAAAGGAAGATGGAAGAGACTTAAGACTCCAAACACCTAACCGTCCCTTCTCACTGAGAGTTCTGTTCCGTGATGTCTCTAATGGAAATACTGTGTATATTTACATAGAAAAAAATACAATACAAAGGAATACATGATTACAAACTGAAGCGTTGGTTCCAAATTCCAATGTGGATGCTTGACCTTGGGAAGTTAGAAAAGGCCTTTAATCTACATTAGGAAGCCTTAGTGGTTGTTCTTTACCCTAGAACTCCTTTTGTTTTCCATTTGATTTTCTATGTGGATGAGGACATGGAAAGGGTGGGGAGACTTCTTGCAAAAAGGAGCTATCATCATCCACTTTTGAAGCAGAAGAGAAAAAAGATGGGAGAAAAGGAAATTAAAAATAAATGGCTCAGTTTTATCCAAATGGGGGCAGATCCAGTTCCCTTGCTCTCTCAGGCCAAGCAGAAGGAGAAACAGGTAAAGATACCACCCTCAACTGGGATCAAATATTTAATTAATCCATTTGCTTAAAGCAGTGAACTCGACAATTCCCATGAATGGATCAATAAAATACCCTGCAACTGACAAAAATATTTGTTAGTTCCTCTTTTGGGGCAATGTGGGGTGGCATGTGGAGGTGAAGGGTAGAGTAGTTGGAGGGGTGAAACATGGGGAGGGTATCTTTTTCCAAAAAGTCAGCTTTGCAGCCAGGTCTTGTGCTAAAAGCCTTAGGACTACAGCATAAAATCTGTGAGTGAGGCATGGTTTTAGTACATAATGTGCCATGGTGCGCAGCATATGATAATAAGCTATCAGTAAGCATATTTTAGGTAGAATAACTGGGGGAAGGAAGGAAGGGAGGGAGGGAGAAAAGGAAGGGAGGAAGGAAAGGAAGGGAGGAAGGAAAGGGGGAAGGAAAAGGGGAAAGGAAAAGGGAAAGAAGGGAACTAGGTAGAGAGGGGAAGGACATCTGAGACTTACGAAATTGGGAAAAAAAACCCTTCAGATTTGGAAGGAAAATGATTGAATGAACAGGTCAGTGGGCCTCAGAGTTGGAAGTAGAATGAGCTAATGAACAGGCCAGTGGGTAAGATATTCTGGAAGAGACAAAGGGTTTTGATTGGGTTTGTCGGAGTACATAAAGATCTTGTTATGCGTTAAGAATTATAGAATGAGACTCACAGTCACCGGAAACCTACCAAAAGAAGACGATGATACAGGAGAAATTGAAAATGAAGTAAAAATGATTTGAGGTTGAGGTTATGCCAGGTAAGACTGTAGGTACCTGGCTAAATGATACCCATAGCCTTCTCTCAAATGGTATATTCATAGATTGACAGAAAAAGGGATTGGGCAGATATGAGAATTACCACGACACTACCAAAGTTAGTACCTGAGAGTACACAATGTGTGGGAAAAAATTATAGTGGCAGATCAAAAGTAACCTATGAATTTCCCTAAAGTTGGTCTCATTTTTTGGTAAGGGAACTGCTCCATCTTTATCTAAGTCACAGCACAGCACAGGCAGGGAGATTGTAGCCAGTGAGCAAAAAAAGAGACAGAACAGGGGGTCAAAATGTCACAAGAGCCAGAGGAGAATCATAAAAGACATTTCAAGGTCCAGAGAGTGGAGACACTAGCCACATGCATGTTATCCTCTGTGGGGTGTTTTGAACCAGAGGGGGTATCAGGTGAGAAAACTTGAATGAATGATAATGTAGGTTTGATCAACTTGGGAAGATTTGAAAGTGGTGAGTGAGGATTTGAATAGAAATTGAAGAAGGCCATTGGTAGCTGATGACATTGGATGCTCAGTGTCAGAAGTGTTAATGTTAAGTATTAATTGTGGTCACCCAAGTTGAAGACATTTGCATTAGGAAGGTTTTCTGGCCTGGATGTCTGGTGTAATAGATCATTTAGAAGAATACATGGAAAACAAGGACTGTTGGGTGTTGACTGCTTATCTGTAATGAAGATCTTAAAATCACAGTCCTCAGATGTTAAATTTCTAACTTAATACATGGACAGAAAACCAGATTATTTCTATAACTGTCTGAGCAGAATCTGCTATCTCTTATAGAACTGGGGATAATATAGTTAAGTTAATGAATTGCAATGTAGGTTAAATACACATACCTGCTACATTTCTTTTGTGGTGGTTAAGACATTCACTGTGAAAGGGTGGGACACTGGGAGTTGGAATGGGGTCACTGGTTCTCTACCTCTCCTGGTGATTTTACATATCATATTAGTAAATTTATTTTCTGCTTATACCTAGGAAAGGCACCAAACATTTAAGTTATTTCGGAATGGGATGGCAATTTCTAATGCAAGTAGCAGCTTACAGGAAGGGTCTGAGAGTTTCAGATCTGCCATTTTCAGTTAAAGGATATACGGAAGCCCAGGGACATTCAGTGATTGTGATAAAATAATGTCTTATTTTGTTGTGGCCACTGGTTGAAATAGCAAAAAACAGTATGTTTTTGTTTTTGTTTTTGAGACAGAGTCTCACTCTGTCACCAGGCTGGAGTGCAGTGGCACAATCTCAGCTCACTGTAACCTCTGCCTCCTGGGTTCAAGTGATTCTCCTGCTTCAGCCTCCGAAGTAGCTGGGACTGCAGGCACATGCCACCACGCCCAGCTGATTTTTGTATTTTTAATAGAGACGGGGTTTCACGCCATTGGCCAGGATGGTCTCAATCTCTTAACTTCGTGATCCGCTCACCTTGGCCTCCCAAAGTGCTGGGATTACAGGTGTGAGCCACCACTCCCAGCCCAACACATATCTTTTGAATGTAGATTCTTAATTATAATATCAGATGAATTTATTTTTCCAAGGTTCTCATGTAAAATTAGGAAACAATTTAAAAAGAACAGGACTCTAAAATGCAAAGGAGATTAGTGGCAAGATTTGAATAATGCAGTGCCCTGATTTCCCAACTGCACATGGAAGCTTCATAGCCAGAAAAATTGGTTTCTACTTCTCTGTCTGATGAGGCTATTCCTATCTTGCTTCCAGATCCAAGATGCTGCTCCAAGAAAGAGTTTTCTTCGGTCACACATCTCAGATGCCCTCCCTCCCTCCCTAGTTCACATGCTTTCCCACATTAATTTTTATCGGGTGAAAATAAATTCTGAAATTTTTTTTTCATTATTTTTTATCTATCCCCTCAAGCATTTATCCTCTGAGTTACAAATAATCCAATTACACTCTTTAAGTTATTTTGTAATATACAATTAAGTGATTATTGACAAAAGTCACCCAATTGTGCTATCAAGTAGTAGGTCTTATTCCTTCTTTCTAACTATTTTTTGACCCATTAACCATCCACACTTCCTCCCCAACTCCCCCATTACTCTTCCCAGCCTCTGGTAACCATCCTTCTACTCTCTGTGTCCATGAGTTTAATGGGTTTGATTTTTAGCTCCCCAAAATAAATGAGAACACGTGATGTTTGTCTTTCCATGCCTAGCTTGTTTCGCTTGACATAATGATCTCCAGTTCCATCCATGTTGTTGCCAATCACAGGATCTCATTCTTGTTTATGGCTGAATACTACTTCCTTGTGTATATGTACCACATTTTCTTTATCCATTCATCTGTTGATGAACACTTAGGTTGCTTCCAAATCTTGACTATTGTGAACAGTGCTGCAACAAACATAGGAGTGCCATTGAAGGTTTGTATGCATTCTCAACATAAGCATGTTTTCCAGACATTCTGCAACCAATGTGCCAGCTTGCTCAGATAATAGTAGTCTTATGTTATTTACTTACTGATTGGTTGATTGACACTTAGGCTCAACAGTAGCTTACATTAAATAAAGTTAAGGTGAAGGGACAGAAATCTAATGGCTTGGTAAACCAGATATATGGAAGTGGATTTATCAAGTGCCACCTGTCTACCTGTGTGTAAACCATATTCCCTGAAAGAGCAAGAAACGTACTCCCTTTACCAAGTATCTAAAAATTACATTGAGGAAGGAAACATTAGGGGCCAAGGATACTAGTAGACGGATGCAGTTTAAATGAACTTCTCAACGTTACAATGATTGATGGATCATAAGTAGTGGGACTTAACTACCAGAGGAGAAGTGGAGAAAGTTATTAGAGTGAACAATAAGAGCACTGTGGTAGTCTAAATGGATCAACCAACAAAGAATTTTGGCAAACCTGAAAGCCTTTCCCGTGATCACTATAGAGGAAACATTCAGCACTTCCCAGGTAGCGAAAATACTCCCCACGAAGTGAGCCAAATGCTAGTGGCCCAGGAGGGCACACGTGCTCCCACTCATCATCCTGGCATATCTGAGTGGGTAACTAAGAGTGGATAGTTCTTAGTGGGCAATTCAAAATTAGTAATATAATTTAGTTATCCATGTGAAATTTATTACATGTATAGGTCTCAGCATTAAACATTATTCCAAACCACCTGCACAGTTATAATTCTTTCACAGATTATCTAAGACATTTTTAAATTCACAGCTAGATTTTTATTTAGGATGAACATGCTTGTAGTATCGATGCATTTCTCATCAATAGATTTTTTTTAACTTTTAAAAATATATATATATATTGTAGTTGGGTCTCAGGGATACACAGTGGAATCATTCATATATGTGAGCTGATGATATGCTTTTGTATTTTTTTGTGTGTACACAAAAATTTAAGAATTTACAATCGTGGGGGATATTGTTTAAGGATAACAAATATGAGAGGTCATTTTTCTGTTTGTGGCTATTTCTGTTTATCTTTTTGGTTGTTTTAGTATATCTATGTACTTGTACATGTATATACATATCCAAATGTATGCAAAAGAAAGCATATAATATATAATACATAGATATGTTAATGAAAATTCAACACACACACACACACACACACACACACATACATTTATATGTACATATATCCCCTAAAATATTATTTGTAGAAACATCATATTAAATTGGCAGAGATAGCAAACTATTCAAAATGACTATCAAATAATGAATGTAATATAAATTGTTGTATATTCACACAATGGATTACTATACAGCAATGATAATATATGATCTATAGCTACATGTAAGATGATATATGCATTTATCTTTTGTGTCATTTACTTATGTTTATTAAGATTCAGTGTAAAAAAATTAAATATCTAGATCAGTGAGGGCAATCTTGCCCTGCCAGTTTTGCTTAGCAATGTCTGGAGATATAGTTGCAGGTCACAGGTGCTCGCATCCAGTGGCTAGAGGTCAGGGATGTGGGTAAACATCCCACAGTGCATAGCACAGACCCTCATCACAAGGCTTACCTTGCTGGAAACATCCATTGTGCTGAATATGAGAAACCTTGATCTGACTTTAAGTAAAAATGTGTGAGACCACTACAATAGAAATAACAAGATATTTTCAAACAAATATAAAAGTTGCTGAAGAAATTGGGCATTACTATATGCATATAAAATGGAAGATTCATATTTTAAAGTCACCAATTCTCTTTGAATTGATCTATAGATTCAATGTAATTCCAATAAAATCCCAGCATTTGATTTTGCAGATATGAATATGTAGATCTACAGTGTATCTTGAAATGAAATGGATCACAAAAATGGTCAAGGCAGTCTTGCAGAAATAAAATACAGTTGAAAGATACACAACACCAGATATCAAAACCTATTATGAAGCTATAGTAATTCAGAAAGTGTAGAATTTGTATAAGTATTTGTATGGAAATGAAGAGAGGATAAAAGAAATAGACTTGTATATATTCATATAACAAAGATGGCACTTCAGTGCAGTAAAGCAATAATGGTTTCTTCAATACATTACTTTGAGTTATTGGGTTTTCAGAATGAAAAAATAATCTTGACCCTATCTCATACTATACACAAAAAAATCAATTACAATGGATAGGAGATAAAAATATGGTAGATTTTATGACATTCAGTTAGTAAACATATTTCAAAGAAAACACAAGAAGCTAACCATAAAAATGATACATTAAAGTTATTACATTTTGAAATAGAAAATTTCCAGCTTATTTTCTTTGCATATAATTTAATAAAACCAGAGTTTAATAAGCAAGTTATAAGACAGAAAACAAAACCATGAGAATATAAACAAAATCCATAAAAACACCTTCTGTTAATGAGGTAATTATAACTATAATTAAACTTATATAGCAAATGAAAACATCCTGATGTTACATGTGAAGTAAAATTAATTTCCAATGAAATAGGGATATAATGAAGGAAAAAAACTTGAAGCATTAAATATTACATAAGTGAGGCCGGGCGCGGTGGGTCACGCTTGTAATCCCAGCACTTTGGGAGGCCGAGGCGGGCAGATCACGAGGTCAGGAGATCGAGACCATGATGAAATCCCGTCTCTACTAAAAATACAAAAAATTAGCCGGGCGTGGTGGTGGGCACCTGTAGTCCCAGCTACTCAGAGGTGAACCGGGGGGGACTTGCAGTGAGCCAGATCGCCACTGCCTCCACCTGGGCGAGAAATCCTTCTCAAAAAAAATTACGTAAGTGAAAAGTAATAAACCTCTGTGCAAGAAAATCCTTCGAAAGCAAAATACTAACATCAGAAATATATTGGAATCAATTCATAAAATATCCTAGAACATTAAAAGCATCTGTACAAATAAAAATTATTTAAATAACAAAAATTTGAGAGCACATTTTATCTTACAATAAAACAAAGGATTAATGTCTTTAATTTGTAAAACTTCAGACAAGTTAAAAGGATAAAGACTATTATCTAAAAGGAAAGAAATCAGTAAAGATCTTGAAAAGTTAATTTTCAAAAGGAGATATATGCATGAAATGTTGAACAGTGTTTACTCATGCTTGTAAAAGCAATGAAAATTATGACAGCAGTACTATCTAATTATTACTTATACAACTGGGAAATAATTATTTTAGGTAGGTTTATCTTTGGGGAGGAGCTGCTCTGAAACTCTAAACAACAAAAAAAGGTTGGGAATTTGGTTTTGAACCACTATACAAAGACCAATGAAAGAGTGATGCTGAGCTGCAGAGCACCAAGTAAGGACAATTATGGATTCTGGAAAATTTTAAGTTGAGAGCAAGCAGTTGTGAGTGTCTCTCAATCACTGGTGAGGGAAAAGAGTAAGTCATTCCTCCTTCTTTCCTCTTAGATACAAATATTAGTTACAGGAAGATAAGGACTCTTCTCAGGAGGGTTCAAATAAGAAACACTAAGGAAATGCATGCATGCTTATGAAGAACTTTTCATTGGTCTCTTCCTGTTGTTCTGTGCTCCTCAGGGGAACTCAAAAGCCCGAGAGCAATCCCATCCTCTGAGACACAAATCAAGTTCCTGCCCATGTTCATTTCCATTCCCTACACTTCAACTAGTTTGGTCCTTAAATAGAAATGGACCACTCTTTCTCAACACTGTACACCAGTCGTTTGAGTGATATCTTGCAAACTAGTGCCTATACATAATGGGTAGAAAGGGAAAATGGGGGGAAAAAGTTAGATGAGTTTTACTACTGAGAAGAATCACATACTGCAAGGTGAGTCCTTAGAAATGCAGATTTAAACTTATTTTCTCTATCTTCCCTTCTTTTCTTTATCTTAACTTTAATTCAGAGCTAAGATATCCAGGAATTATTAAAATGTGTTCTAAAATTGATTTATCAAGGTAGACTGATGTAATTGAGGGTATACAAATAGGACCCAAATGTCTTCATCAGGGATAGCCAAGGTAAACATTGTCTCTACTGATTGAGACGCCTGCCTTAAGTATCAGGGAGCAATGGACTTCACCTCATAAAAATTTTCACATTTCATAAAATCTGATTATGCTGCATTCCTGAGGATTGGGTCCTGCTGGTACAGTAGAAATTTCAGAGTTATAGGTTCTATTTTTAAGGTTCTGATATCCATGTTGGTGATTATAATAATGCTGCTTCTGCTATTTATTTACATGTTTGAAAAACCTTGCTTTAATGTAGCTTCAGCTGCATTTCCTGGTGGTAATATGTCAGGATACATTTTACCTGGGTTCTGTAAACTGCAGATATCCTGGTTTCTTCCATATTGGTGAATCAGTTTCATAGTCTTCCCCACAGAACAATTCATAACAAGCCTAGACTAAGAAAACATTTTGTATTCAGTTAAAAACATCATTTCAACCTGAATACCAATTGTACAGAATCTCAGCTTTTCTTGACATCACGCCAATATATATCCCTTCCTCTTGTATTGGTTCTGTTTTCCTGTCTTAGGCGGTAGGTATTAAAAAAGAAACATAGACTTGAAAGAATTGTCTTTTATTATGCATTGCCTGGGGTTATGAATATGTGGAGGAGGGGAAGATGATGGGGGGCAAAATGTGATCTCTAACAAAGCCAATATTAGGAACATTTACACATCTAGGATAGAGTGAGGTACAATAGAAAGCTAGCCCCTATCTAGTAGATTGTAGTTGGAAGAGCACATATGAACATCATGTTGTTAGAGCCTCCCAGGGGATGGCCTAGTGTAAGAGAAACAGGGCCAGTCATGTATGAAGCTTGGTGCTCTCTGGATCATTTGGGAGGTGGGAGGTTGTAGGAATCCTGCTATAGAGTTGTGCTGAGATTCTTACCTGCTCTAAGAGACCTTGGAGAAGCCCTTTAAAAACAGGCAATAGTAAGGACATCAGTAACAGTATTGGGCATTAAATAGTCCACAAAGACATAGCTCTTAGATTAAGAAGGGCTCTCTGAAAACACTCAAAGAATATATGAACTCTATCTAAGATAAAAGACAAATCCGTAATACTGCTGCAAGGCACAGTGTCATAAGACTCACTATCATTTATCGAGCAGTTATTACCTGCCAGGCATAGTATTTAGCACTATACATATATAACCTTATTTAATGCTGAGAATTTCTCAGTGAGGTAGGTGATGTTAGTGATGTCAGATATAATAACATATGAGGAAACTAGTGGATAATTTATGTGTACTGTGTTTCATTCCTAGTAACAATTAAATTCTTGTTCTTTTAAGTTTTCCCGTGAACTCTGCAATGAAAATAGAATATAGTAGGTGGAATCCCAAGGAGCCCTCTAAATTGCTGCCCAATGGTATACATTTCCTATTTAATAACCTTTCAGTGTGCATGGAACCTGTCACTGTGATGGGATATCACCCCTGATTACAATTATGTTACAGAACATTTTGCCACAGTAAACTGGACAGAGATTCTTTTCCTGAGTTTGAGGAAGTAAACTGTCATGTCATCGAAGGCCAGGTGAGGAGGATTTTAGGACATAGGGTGACCTCTGTAAAATGAGATTGATATGTCCTGCCAAAAACCAGCAGAAAAACAGAGACCTCTGCCCAGAAACTGCAAGAATGGGATACCGCCAACACCTGCAATAGGCTTGAAAGAGGATTGTGATCCTCCTGTGAGATTTCAGCTTCTGGGGACACATTGATTGAGACCTGTTGAGACTCTCAGCAGAGGGTCCAGCTGACCTGACCCACAGAGAGGGTGAGATAAAAATTGTACACGTTTTATGGCACTAAGTTTGTGGTATTTTTTAATATATCAATGGAAATCTAATATAGTGTTTCTCTACTTTCTTCTGAATGTGTGTCTCTGTGTGTGTGCACCTGTGTGCATGTGTGTGAGAGAGGCTGAAATAATTTCATCATCATCTCTGTGAGGGAAGCTTTGTAACAAGCAAAGTGCAAGATAACTCCAGAATTATCTACCTGGTTAATGCAGTTTCCACATAGAGAATGGATTCTCATTTCTCAATTAACTGCTAAATGCAGGGTGCTCTTTATATCCCCAGAGGGAGAGAGACCAAGGGTGAGAAGAAATGTCCAACGCCAGCCTCCTGACAGTGTTCATCCTCATGGGCCTTCCCCATACCCCAGGGCTGGACGCCCTCCTCTTTGGAGTCTTCCTGGTGGTTTATGTGCTCACTGTGCTGGGGAACCTCCTCATCCTGCTGGTGATCAGGGTGGATTCTCACCTCCACACCCCCATGTACTACTTCCTCACCAACCTGTCCTTTATTGACATGTGGTTCTCCACTGTCACAGTGCCCAAAATGCTGATGACCTTGGTGTCCCCAAGCGGCAGGGCTATCTCCTTCCACAGCCACGTGGCTCAGCTCTATTTTTTCCACTTCCTGGGGAGCACCGAGTGTTTCCTCTACACGGTCATGTCCTATGATCGCTACTTGGCCATCAGTTACCCGCTCAGGTACACCCGCATGATGAGTGGGAGCAGGTGTGCCCTCCTGGCCACTGGCACTTGGCTCAGTGGCTCTCTGCACTCTGCTGTCCAGACCATAATGACTTTCCATTTGCCCTACTGTGGACCCAACCAGATCCAGCACTACTTCTGTGACGCACCGCCCATCCTGAAACTGGCCTGTGCAGACACCTCAGCCAACGAGATGGTCATCTTTGTGGACATTGGGATAGTGGCCTCTGGCTGCTTTCTCCTGATAGTGCTGTCCTATGTGTCCATCGTCTGTTCCATCCTGCGGATCCGCACCTCAGATGGGAGGTGCAGAGCCTTTCAGACCTGTGCCTCCCACTCTATTATGGTCCTTTGCTTCTTTGTTCCCTGTGTTGTCATTTATCTGAGGCCAGGCTCCATGGATGCCATGGATGGAGTTGTGGCAGTTTTCTACACTGTGCTGACACCCTTTCTCAACCCTGTTGTGTACACCCTGAGAAACGAGGAGGTGAAGAAAGCTGTGTTGAAACTGAGAGACAAAGTAGCACATCCTCAGAGAAAATAAATACTAGGAAGTAAATACACTAGTTTGTTTAAAAATAGTAATCTAATATAGTTATTCATGTGAAATTGATTATATGTATAGTTCTCAGTGTTAAACATTATTCCAAAACACCTGCACAGTTATAATTCTTCCACAGATTGTCTAAGACAGTTTTACCATCACAGCTAGACTTATATTTATGACAAACATGATTATATTCTGAATTATTGACTCATTTCTCATCAATAGGTTTATATTAAGTTTTAAAACATTTTAATCAAATCTCAGGGATAGATGATTAATTCATGTTTATAAATTGATAAACGGTTTTTGTGTTTTGTTTTATTTCATATGCACATAAACTTAAGAATTTATCATCATGGAGACATAGTTAAAAATCAGCAACAAATATTATTCAAAACCAGCAAAAAATATCATTTTTCTAATTGTGGCTGTTCAAATTTCTTTTTGGTTTTAACGTATCTATATATTTGTATGTGTATATACTAATCCAAACATGTATACAAAAGAAAGTGCATGACATCTAGCATATTTAACATATAGGTTTTCATATATTTATGTATGTATATGTATTTGTCTATTTACATATATATCTGAAAACATTTCTAGAAACACTATTTTAATTGGCAAGAATAGCTAGCTATTAATATTTAAAATATTACCAATGAATCAATTAGAAATTGTATATTCACAGAATAGATTACTGTCCAGCAATGATAACAAATGATCTAACAACTACATATATAATTGTTTATGCACTTTATACATTTGCACCCATTTTTAATGTTTGTTAAAATCCAATATAAAAAATTAAATCTCTTAAATATCTAGATTACTTGGGGCTGTTTTGTCTCCTAGTTCACTTGGCAATGTCTGGAAATATTCTTGCTTGTCACAGGCGCTGGCATCTATTGGCTATAGGTCAGGGGTGTTAAACATTCCACAATGCACAGGAGAGACCCTCACAACAAAGCTTATCATGGCCAAATGCCGATAGTGCTGAGGATGAGAACCTGGAGCTGAATTTAATTTTAAGCAACATGTGTAAGACCACAACAATAGAAATAAAATATTTTCAGATAAATATAAAATTTGCTGAATGAATCTAGGATTATAAAGTGCACATGGAGACTCATATTTTTAAAATGCCAATTCTATTCAAATTAATCTATAGATTTGATGCTATTCCAAGTAAAATCCCAGCGTTTGATTTTGCAGCTATGGACATGTGGATCTTAAAGTGTGGATTGAAATGGAATGAGTCCCAAAATGGTCAAGACTCTCTTGAAGAAATAAAGGATAACTGAAAGATTGACAACACTAGTTATCAGAACTTACGACAAAGCTATAGTAACTCAGTGTTGTATTTGTATGAGACTAGACAAATAGAAAAATGGAACTGAATACAGAGTAAAGAAATAGACTGATGCATATTTGTATGACAAAGATGACACTGCAAAGCAATAAAGCATGATTGCTTTCTTGAATAAATTATTTTGGGGTATCTGGATATTCAGAATAAAAAAATCAGTCTCGATCCTATTTCATACTATACACATAAAAAACTCAATTGTAGTAGATAGGATATATAAATGTGGTGGACTGTATGACACTTGTTTAGGTAAGACACTTTTTAGTAATGCAAAACCTTCTTGGAAAAAATTAAAATACTTTTTAAAATTTATTTTATTATTATACTTTAAGTTCTGGAGTACATGTGCACAACGTGCAGATTTGTTACATAGGAATACATGTGCCATGTTGGTTTGCTGCATCCATCAACTCATTGGTTACATTAGGTATTTCTCCTAATGCTATCCCTCCCCCAGCCCCCCACCCCCCAAAAGGCCCCCGTGTGTGATGTTCCCCTCCCTGTGTCCATGTGTTCTCATTGTTCAGCTCCCACTTATGAGTGAGAACATGTGGTGTTGGTTTTCTCTTCTTGTATTACTTTGCTGGAAGATGTTAGTTTCCAGTTTCATCAATGTCCCTGCAAAGAACATGAACTCATCCTTTTTTATGGCTGCATAGTATTCCATGGTGTATATGTGCCACATTTTCTTTATCCAGTCTATCATTGATGGACATTTGGGTTGGTTCCAAGTCTTTGCTATTGTGAACAATGCTGCAATAAACATACATGTGCGTGTATCCTTGTAGTAGCATGATTTATAATCCTTTGGGTATATACCCAGTAATGGGATTGCTGGGTCAAATGGTATTTCTAGTTCTAGATTCTTGAGGAATCGTGACACTGTCTTTTACAATGGTTGAACTAATTTACACTCCCACCAACTGTAAAAGCTTTCCTATTTCTCCACATCCTCTCCAGCATCTGTTGTTTCCTGACTTTTTAATGATCGCCATTCTAGCTGGCATGAGATGATATCTCATTGTGGTTTTGATTTGCATTTCTAATGACCAGTGATGATGTGCATTTTTTTGCAAAAAAAAAAATTAATAAACAAACAAAGGAAGCTAACCATAAAAATAATACATGAGACTAAATTCATTACATTTTAAAATAGAAATTTTGCCACTCATTTTATTTGATGATAATGTAATAAAACTAGAGGTTAATAAGCAAAGTATAAGAGAGAATATAAAAATAATTGGGGTCTTAAATTTTTTAAGAAGAAACCCACTTCAGTTAATGAGGTAATTACAGCTACAATCTCAAATTATATAGAAAATAAAAACATGCTTATGTCACACATAAAGTAAAATTAATTTTAGATGAAGTAAAGATTTAAATGAAGGAAAAAAACCTTAAAGCACTAAATATTACCTAAGTGAAAACTGATAAACTTGTGTGCAAGACGATGGTTTTGTTTTTTGTTTGTTTGTTTGTTTGTTTTTTAGACAGGGTCTGGCTCTGTTGCTCAGGCTGGAGTGCCGTAGCACCATCTCCACTCACTGTAACCTTGGCCTCATAGGCTCAAGTGATCCTTCCACCTCAGCCTCCTGAGTAGCTGGGTCTACAGGCACTCACCACCACGCCTAGCTAATTTTTGTATTTTTTGTAGAGACAGGGTTTCACCATGTTGCCCAGGCTGGTTTCCAATTCCTGGGCTCAAGTGATCTGCCTGCTTTGGCTTCCCAAAGTGCTGAGATTACAGGTGTGAGCCACCAATATAGGCCAAGAAAATCCTTTTAAAGCAAACTACTAACATCAGAAAACATAGTAGAATCAATTTATAAATTTCCTAGAACAGGAAACATATCTATACAAATTTAAAAATATTTAAATGGCAATAAATTTGAAAGTACATTTTACCTTACAGTGAAAAACAAATCAATGCTTTCAATTTTTAAAACTTCAGATAATAAGATAAAGACTATTACCAAGAAAAAAGCAATGAACAAAGATTTTAAAAGGTTAATCTTCGAAAGGAGATGTACACATGAAACATCAAAAGTGTTTATTCAGGCTTGCAAAAAGCAATAAAAATTATGACAGCAATAATATATAATGATTACTTATACAATTATGTTAGGTAGGTAGATCTCTGGGGAAAAGCTACCCTGAAACTGTAAACAACAGAAAAACTTCGGGAATTTGGATCTTTTGAACCACCATACAAAGATGGTGAATGAGACGGTGAGGCTGAGCTGGAGAGCGCCAACGAATTTTCCAGGACCTTTATGGATCATGGAAAATTTAGAGTTGAGAGCGAGCAGCTGTGAGTGTCTATCAATCACTGGTGAGGGAAAAGGATAAGTCAGTCCTCCTTCTTTCTTTGTATGTATAAATATTGGTTCCAGAAAGACATTGGGCTCTTCTCAGGGGCGTTCAAATAAGAAACACTAAGGAAATGCATGCATGCTTATGAAGAACTGTTCATTGGTCTCTTCCTGTTGTTTAGTGCTCATCAAGGGAACCGAAAATCCCAAGAGCAATTCCATCTTCTGAGACATCAATCAAGTTAAGTTCCTACTCATCTTCATTTCCATTCCCTGCACTTCCATTAGTTTGGTCCTTGAATAGAAAGGGCCCACTCTTTCTTAACACCATGTGTCTCTTCTTTGAGTGGTATCCTGCAAACTTGGCACCTGTACACAGCTGTGGAAAGTGACAAATTGGGGCAAAAACTCAGATGAGTTTTACTATTGAAATGAATCACATACTATAAGGTGAGTTCTTAGAAATGTAGATTTAACTGATTTTCTCCTGCTTTCCCTCTTTTCTTTATCTCAAACTGTAATTCAGACAATTAGAGAATGGTTAAGACTTTGTTATAAAATCTGTTAGATAGACAGACAGATAGATATACTACTATACACTAATATTCAAGTCAAACTGACCCTGCGGATTGAAACTCTTGCTTTAGACTTCACTGGATGAGGATTTTCACATTCCGTCAAAACCAATCATGAAGCTCCGCTGGGGATTGGTCCTCTTGGTACAGTAGAAATTTGAAAGTAATACTGGTTCCATTTTAAAAGTTCTGATATGCATGCTGGTGATTACAGTAGCCTCCTTTCTGCAATTTATTTACATATTTGACAAACCTTCCTGTAACGTAGCTTAAGCCACATTCCCTGGAGGTATCTTATCTGGGCTGTGAGAAGAGCAGAGACTATAATTTCTCTCATATTGATGAACAAGTTTCATAGTGTTCTCCCACTGAACAATTAGTAAGAATCCTGAACTAATACAACATTTTGTATTAAGTAAAAAATCTTACTTTTGCCTCAATTTCCGTTATACATAATTCCAGCTTCTCTTGACATCAGGGTGACATAGGCCCCTCTTCTTGCATTGGTTCCATTTTTTCCTGTCTCATATTCTAGGTCTTAATTAAGAGACATAGACTTCATAGAATTGTCTTCTCTTGTGAGATCATTCACTAACTGGATTTATGAGAATCAGGAGTAGAGGAAGATGGTGAGGGGCCAACATGTGATATCTAACAAAGTTAATATTAGAATATATTTAGAAACCTAGGGTAGAAGGAGTATGCAAGACAGCTGGCATCTACCCAGTAGATTGTATTTGGGAGAGCACATATGAATGCCATGTTCTCAGAACCACATAGGAAGTATTCTAGGGTAACAGAAATGGGGGTGGGGGCAGTCATGTATGAAGCTTGGTGCTCTCTGGATGATTTGGGAGGACGTGGGAATCCCACCATAGAGTTATGCTGAGATTCTTATCTGCTGTTAGAGACCTAGGAGAAGCCCTTTAAAAGCAGGCAGTAGTGAGGACATCAGTAACAGTATCAGGCACAAAATAGTCCACAAAGACCTAGCTCTTAGATTCAGAAGGACTCTCTGAAAACACTAAAAGAATATATGTACTCTCTTTCTCCCTAAGATCAAAACTGGAAATTCTGTAATGCTGCTCCAAGGCACAGTGTGATGAGACTCACTGTCATTTATTGAGCAGTTACTACCTGCCAGGCACAGTACTTAGTACTTTATATGTATCATCTTATTTAATGCTTATAATTTCTCAGTGAGGTAGGTGATGTTAGTAATGTCAAATAACATATGAGGAAACTAGAGAATGATTTAGCTGTACTGTTCAGTTTTCAAATATTCCAGCCACTAACAATTCGTGTTTTTTTTTTTTAAATTTTCCCATGAGCAAGGAAGCAAAAATGAATGTGGTAGGTAGAATTTGCAAGTAGCCTTCAAGATTCCTGCTGTCTAGTACATACTTTCTATTTAATAACCTTCCTTTGAGTATGCCTGGGACCTGTTAATACAATGGAATATCACCCCCATGACTGCATTACATAACATTATGTAATACTTTGTCATAGCAAACTGGAGAGAGTCTATCTCGTCGGTTTTGAAGAAGTAACCTTTGGTGTTTTAAGAAGGCCAAGTAGCTCAGACTTTCTTGGACCTAGGGTGACCTCAGTTAAGTTGAGAGTTATATGTCCTGCCAACAAACAGCAAGAAAACTGGGACCTGAGTCCTAAAACTGCAAGGAACTGAATCGTGCCAACAACCACAAGAAGCTTGGAGAATGATCCCCAACCTCAGATGAGATTGCAGGCCTTGGTGATATGTTGATTAAAACCTGATGAGAGCTAAACAGAGGGCCCAGGTGACCTGACCCACAGAGAGGGCGAGACAATACATTTGCATGTTTTAAGCCAGTTAAGTTTGTGGTAATTTATACACCTATTAAAACCTAAGACAATGCGTTTCTGCTAATTTCTTCCGCATGTGTCTCTGTGTTTGTGTATGTGAGACAGAGACTAGGAAATCACTTCATTAGTTTATGAAAGAAGCTTTGTAACAAGCAAAGTCCATGATAACTCCAGAATTATCTACCTGCTTGATGCAGTTTCCACATAGAGAATGGATTCTCATTTCTCAATTAAGTGCTAAATGCTGGGTGCTCTTTATATTCCCAGAGGGAGAGAGACCAAGGGTGAGAAGAAATGTCCAACGCCAGCCTTGTGACAGCGTTCATCCTCATGGGCCTTCCCCATGCCCCAGCGCTGGACGCCCCCCTCTTTGGAGTCTTCCTGGTGGTTTATGTGCTCACTGTGCTGGGGAACCTCCTCATCCTGCTGGTGATCAGGGTGGATTCTCACCTCCACACTTCCTCACCAACCTGTCCTTCATTGACATGTGGTTCTCCACTGTCACGGTGCCCAAAATGCTGATGACCTTGGTGTCCCCAAGCGGCAGGACTATCTCCTTCCACAGCCACGTGGCTCAGCTCTATTTCTTTCACTTCCTGGGGGGCACCGAGTGTTTCCTCTACACGGTCATGTCCTATGATCGCTACTTGGCCATCAGTTACCCCCTCAGGTACACCCGCATGATGAGTGGGCGCTCGTGTGCCCTCCTGGCCACTGGCACTTGGCTCAGTGGCTCTCTGCACTCTGCCGTCCAGACCATATTGACTTTCCATTTGCCCTACTGTGGACCCAACCGGATCCAGCACTATTTGTGTGACGCACCGCCCATCCTGAAACTGGCCTGTGCAGACACCTCAGCCAACGAGATGGTCATCTTTGTGAACATTGGGGTAGTGGCCTCTGGCTGCTTTCTCCTGATAGTGCTGTCCTATGTGTCCATCGTCTGTTCCATCCTGCGGATCCGCACCTCAGAGGGGAGGTGCAGAGCCTTTCAGACCTGTGCCTCCCACTGCATCGTGGTCCTTTGCTTCTTTGGCCCTGGTGTTTTCATTTACCTGAGACCAGGCTCCAGGAAAGCTGTGGATGGGGTTGTGGCCGTTTTCTACACTGTGCTGACGCCCCTTCTCAACCCTGTTGTGTACACCCTGAGAAACAAGGAGGTGAAGAAAGCTCTGTTGAAGCTGAAAGACAAAGTAGCACATTCTCAGAGCAAATAAACACTACGGAAGATTACATATCTTAGCTCTTGTGAATGGTGCTGTGAAAAACATACAGGGGCAGGTATCTTTTGAATGTAATGAATTCTTCTCCTTTGGGTAGATACCCAGTAGTGGAACTGCTAGATTAAATGGTAATTCTATTTTTAGTTCTTTGAGAAATCTCCACACTGTTTTCCATAGAGGTTGTACTAATTTACATTCCCACCAACAGTGTATAAGTGTTCCCTTTTCTCTATAGCCTTGCTAACATCTGTTATCTTTTTAATAATGGTGATTCTGACGATTTTGTGGCTTTAATTTGCATTTCTGTGATGATTATTGATGCTGAGCATTTTTTCATGTGCCTGTTAATCACTTATATGTTTTCTTTTGAAAAATGTCTATTCATTTCCTTTACCAATCTTTTAATGAGATTATTTGCTTTTTGTTGTTGTTAAGTAATTTGAGTTCTTCGTAAATTCTGGATATGAGTCCCTATTGGATGCATAGTTTGCAAATATTTTCTCCCATTCTGTTATTTCTGTTGATTATTTCTTTTGCTGTGCAGAAGCTTTTTAGTATGTCTTATTTGTTGATTTTAATTTTTGTTGCCTGTGCTTTTGAGGTCTTAGTCATGAATTTTTTTGCCTAGACCATGTCCAGAAGAGTTTTCCTGAGGTTTTCTTCTAGTATTTTTATAGTTTCAGTAGACTGTGCTTTTTTTTCTTGCCTGTTAACATGTCTTATAATTTTTTGTTGAAAGCTAGACATGTTGTGTCAGGTAATAGGAACTGAGAAAAATAGGCCATTAGAAGGAAGATTTATGGTAATCTAGTCTGGCTAGAAGTTGGACTGTGTGTCATGTTTGTAGGGACCAAAGGCTTCAAATTCCTCTAGTGTGTTGTTTTGCCTTGCCCATTTATTTTATGAATCCTTAAATACTAGTCCTCAAAGAGAGTCTGTGACTAGTAACTCTTTCAGCTCTTCAACTCTTTTATTTACTGTTATTTACTGGAGCCCTGTTGGTGTGGTTTTAAGAGTTGAGGGAGGAGTATTGTCCTGTAAAATTCTGATTCAATGCTTATGTTTTTAGTGGGCCTGTCTTTAGAACTGTGACCTTCACAAGTGTTTTCATAAGTACCTCCCATCTCAATTCCCTGTTTCTCCCATTCTCTTCTCCAGCTACATTCAACATTCCCAATCTATTCCTCTAAAACTGACCCATTTAATATGTTTTCCCCTTTAAGTAAGACAGGAGGGCTATAGGGGTCAAACTCAAGTTGGAGAAATGCCCTTCCCCCATTTGGGATAAGCATCTGACAAAGCCTTTACCCAGGGAACAGATATCTGATGTAGAAGAAGGTCTGGGTATGTTTCACAATGGTTACCTATCCCCTAACTCTACCAGAGCCAAGAGGGGATTTTTTAAAAAATTTTATTTTTAGCTTTTCATGATAGGAAACTGGAGGGGGTTCATGAAGGTAAAGTCCATAAACACGTAGGACCCCACCTAAAATAAATTGACCCTTTTAGCTTTTTATGAGTAGACATTTTAAAAAAGTCCTTATGTCTCTGAAATACTTCTTACTTGAAAATTCACTTTATTTGCTAACAATATAGTCATATTAGTTTTTTTCCTATTATTTTCTTGGCATAAATTTTCTACCCTTTAACTTTCTGTGTGTATGTGTGTGTGTGTGTGTGTGTGTGTGTGTATTTGTATTTAGTGTAGTTGTTTTTAAACCAGATATAATTAGATGTTGCTTCTTTTATAAGCTGCCTGTTTTACTTATTTATTTATTTATCTTTTTTGTAGTGCGTTACTGTATCTGTAATAGGCTAATATTTTGTTGTTTTCTATTCTTACCTTAAATTCCTTTTTCTTTATTCATGTTTCTCAATCTTTTTTGTATTTTTCAAAATATTTAATGTATTAATCAAGTATTTTCATTACTTTATTTCATTTTTCATTACTTTTAAATATTTTTACTTTTTATTATATTTTTATGATAAAGTCAATTATCATTTCAATGCATTATAATCTGTTTGCGTTAGTACCTTACCATATTTGAATAATCCAAGAATCTTACATTTAGTTCCATGTAATGGCTTTATACATTTTTTTTAGAAATACTTTTGTCCTTTATTTAATTTCTAACTATGTTATAAACCAGACAAGATGTTACTGTTGGGGCTTTAAACAGTCAAAGGTCTTCTCGTATGTTTATGTACGTATTCACCCTTTCCTGTGGTATTTAGGGACTTATTTATTTTGCACTTCTATCCTTCTATCTAGGATTATTTTATTCAATTTTAGAATATCCTTTAGTAATTTGTATAGTGTGTGACTACATTTTATATAGTTTTGAAGGGAGGTTAGGTCTGTACCAGGTACTTTGTCATTGCTCTTTAGAAATAAGTTTCTCTTTTTTGTTTTTAATTTGTAGTTTGGCTTTTTGCCTGCTCTTTTATATATATATATATATTTATGCTTTAAGTTCTAGGGTACATGTGCACAACGTGCAGGTTTGTTACATATGTATACATGTGCCATGTTGGTATGCTGCACCCGTTAACTCATCATTTACATTAGGTATATCTCCTAATGCTATCCCTCCCATGTCCTTTGTAGGGACATGGATGAAGCTGGAAACCATCATTCTCAGCAAACTATCGCAAGGACAAAAAACCAAACACCACATGTTCTCACTCATAGGTTGGAATTGAACAATGAGAACATTTGGACACAGGAAGGGGAATATCACACATCAGAGCCTGTTGTGGGGTGGGGGGAGGGGGGACTTTTTGCCTGCTATTAAAAACTTTATTGGGAAAGAATTTGTTTTTAAAATGCAAAACTTTATTGAGGTATAGTTTGTATCCATTTTAGGTGCACAGTCTGATATGTTTTAACAAATGGAAGTACCTGTGTATCTACCACCACAATCATGGTAAAAACCTTTCCAGTACCACATATAATCTGCCGTGTCCCTTTTCATCAGTCCTACACTACCCTAAGCCCCAGATAACTACTGATCTGCCTTCTCTCACTATGGATTAGATTTGTCCTTTTTAGAGTTTACTATGAATGGGATCATATAGTATATACTGTCTTGTGTCTGACTTGTTTTGTTTGTCCTAATGTTTTTTATATTGATTTGTGCATTTGTGTGTATCAGTAATGCATTTGTCATTGAAAGGTAGTCTATTATATAAATATGCCATAATCTATTACCTATTGCTTTCAGTTTAGGGAAATTATTAATAAAGCTGCTACATAGATTCATTTGCAAATATTTGTTAGGCATATGATTTAAGCTCTCTTGGGTAAATATTAAAAAACAGATTTGTCAAGTTGAATGATAAGTTCAGTGACAAATATGTATTTAATATTTTAAAAAATTGGGTTTTCTCCAAACTGGCTGTACCGTTTTATATATCTACCAGAAATGCATAAAAGTTCTTATTGATCCACATTCTCAATCATATTGACTTTAGGTTTTTAAATTTTGGCCATTTGATTGTGTGTAGTCTTATTATGTCTGAATTTATATTTCACTAATGGTTAATAATGTTGAGCAATTTTTCATCTTCCTGGTGCCCAAATATCCTTCTTTGAGAAGTGTGTGTTCAGATCTTCTGCCCATTTCTCATTGGGTTGTTTTTAATTATTAAATTGTGGTATATCTTTACAATTTTTTATTCAGTTCTTTATTAGATGTATGCATTACAAATATTTACATCTAGTGTGTTTTTTGCCTACTCATTTACTTATTAATATCGTTGGAAGAGCACAAATTTCTAATTTTGATAAAGCCCAACTTTTGACTTATTTCTATGGTTCATGTTTTCTGTCCTCCTTAAGAAATCTATATCTACCCCAAGTTTATGAAAGTTTCTCTCCTACTTTTTTGTCCTAGAAATATAATAGTTTTAGCTTTTACATCTAGGTCAATAATCTCATTTAAGTTAATTTTTGTATATAAAGTGAAGTAATATTCAAAGTTTGGTTCTTACTTAGGGATAGACTTTTAGGCATAATTTGTTGAAAGTATCACACTTTTTTCTTCAAAATGCCTTGGCACTTTGGCTAAAAGTCAACAGACTGCTATGCATAGGTCTCTTTCTGGACTCCGTATTCTGTTCCACTCATCCACGTATTATCTCCATCTTTAAACACACGGGTTTTATGCTTCTGTGCCTACTATGTGCACCATGTGCCTTCAATGTGCACCTTTATTTCCCAAATCCTCAAGTGGCCCTTTTATTATTTAAATTAATCTTTTTGACACTTGATTTTCTTTTTAATTTCCTTCTAGTATCCCCTCAATGCTATTAAGATCTAACCTATTAAAGGAGTTTAATAGCATCAGGGAACTGAAAGAGCAATAGTGGTGGCCCTTTCATCCTTTGCTATCTTTCATGACCATGCCATCAAGAAGGAGCTGCTTTTATAAGTACTGTCTCTGGACTTCTTTGAATTTACAACCCTCTAGAAAGGTCTTTGAGTGTCATTGTGAGAAATAATACTGTAAGGAAAGGTCCAATAACAGATTTGTATAAAACTCCTTAAAGTTTCCTTTCTTGGACTTCCTCGAGAAATGCAGGAGAGGTGGTGGTTGCTTTGTCCTGATCTGACCTCTCTTCATGCTACTATTGAATAAGATATGTTTCCTTCTTCATGTTAGGAAACGAATGTTTAACAGCCAGCACAAAACAAGGAATATAGTGACCAGTCCTCTTGCTTACTTAACTGTGTAGGCTTCTGCATCTCCCAATCTACACCTTCAACCAAATAATTTTACCTGAAACTTCCACAGGCACTCGACCTAAACATTTCCAAAGTCAGACACTTTCATTCTACCCTAAGAACATATCCCTGTTACTTTCTCTATTTTGATAAGTTATATCACAATGGCCAAATCATAGGAACTTCTCCATCGGTTTTGCCTCGTCACACAGCGGGCTCCTATTTGCTGTCTCTTTCCCCACTCCCAGTTCCCTCTGCTGTTGTCTGAACTTGGACTTTGGTGTTTTTCTTTCTTGATATACAGTCAAAAAAGCTCTTTAGTTGCTGCCCTAAAATTCACCTTCCTTCCATCTGTCTTCCATGTTACCACAGGTTATGTCTCTAAATAAAAATGCTATCATATTACAGTATTTCAATAACTCTCCAGAACTTGCAAGATAAAAATCCTTCTTCCTAGTATTGTATACACATTTTTTCATGATTTGTTTGATTTTTGTGACTCATCAACCTATGAGCACTATACATCTTGTATATTGGGACTACAAACTTCTTAAAAGGAGGTCTATGCCTGTTTATTTTGTTTTGTACTAATTGTACATAGGACACGATAGCCACTCAGTGTATATTTATTTATTGAATGGATAAATAGGTAGATTGAGCCAGGTCAAAATTAATTAACATACACTGGTGTTAAAACTGTATAGTATTTAACAAATATACACGTGAGTAAAACTAGAAAAATCTGAATAAGATTTGTGGATTATAATAATGTCAATATCCTAGTTGTGATATTGCACTACAATTTTGCTAACTGTTACCATTGGGGGAAACTGGGCAAGGTATAACAAGGATTCTCACTGTGTTATTTCTTACAACTTCACGCGATTCTAAAATTATTTCAGTAACATTTCCAATTAAATAAAGACATTGACATTCTTCTTATCTTTATCAATAATTTACTTTCAAAATGGTTATGTGTGATACATATTGCCATAGTATTTTGAATCCTTTAGCGTCTTTCCAAGTCAAAACTAATAATTAATCTCTCCTTGGGCATCCATTGCACTTACAACAATGTAACCTGGACAATGCAACATATTTTTCCCCCTTGCCAGACAATGACTTTGGTGAATGCAGAGACCTTGTCTGTTGTTTTTGCGTATCTACTGTTTAGCACGTGACCTAACACCCAATAAATATCCCATAACATTTTAGGTAATGGTAAGTTAGATATAACAGCGTGATGTTACAGAGAAGTGTAAGAATCCGAGTGAATCCAATGACTAAGTAATTTTGGTTTATGTCTACCTCAGTTTCTTCCTTTGAGAAATGAGCTGAATTATATAATTGGTCCATAGCAATCTGATTTCTTGGTGTGAAAACCAAAAATTTACCTCTTATATTGATCATTGTGTCATGGTTTATGTGGTTCATGCTTACCAAGTTAGTATGTTTTTCTTTTCAATATCACTGCACAGTTTATTTGGAGCAAGATATGGAAAGTTAGCACAAAGGAACATTCTTGCTAAAGCATCTTTGAAATGCGGCTGCTGCAAATCTGAGTAGTTTGAGAAATGCTTTTCAGTTCTAGCAGCTGCCTTCTAGTTTTCTTTTACTCTTCATGCTATGCTAGGAAGAGTTGGCAAGACTAGGATACCTGCGGTATTTAAATTAAACATTTATTTTGAGAAAAATTTATTTACACTTTAAATATATGTATTTATTTGGATGACAGATTATAAGGTTCATGGTCCGAGCCTTACCTACCCAGAGAGTGTACAGAGTCCATTTCATATACTTTAAGTCAAAAGAATGTGACTTACAGACATAGTCTAATTACATGGGAAATATTATCTAGTACTTTCTTCTAAATTAAGGGATACTCTCAACCGTTTTTGACTGCATATTTTTGTCTCTAAGATGATTTGATCATTTTTGTATATTTATCCTCTGGTAACTTATAAAAATAATTTTTAAATTGCTGAAAATGGAAACTTAGCATTGAGGATAAGAGATTGGCAGCTCCACAAATATGGAAGGAAAGTCTAGATAGTTGTTATCAGAGACCAGTACAATGTGTGCAGTGTCACAGTGCATAAATGGACAAATATTTACTCTCAGAAATCTTTCAGCCCAAAGTAAGAAAAAAATATTAAAGAGTTATATGGTTTTTATTGGCCCGTGAATGTGAATAAAGCCATTCTTCTTGAGAACCAAGCCTTTTTGTCTAGTATTTTCTAAACTAAAAATTTTATCATATGGATATTAAATTATATAGTTATTTATGAATGCTATAATGAATGTTTCAATATAGAAAGTTTAAAACATGAAAAGATTTTTATAAGGCTTTGACCTGAAATACACAAAATAAATTGTAAGAACATTATACTGCAATGAGAACTCATGGACACAGGAAGGGGAACATCACACTCCGGGGACTGTTGTGGGATGGGGGGAGGGGGGAGGGACAGCATTAGGAGATATACCTAATGCTAAATGACGAGTTAATGGGTGCAGCAAACCAACATGGCACATGGATACATATGTAACAAACCTGCACATTGTGCACATGTACCCTAAAACCTAAAGTATAATAATAAAATAAAAAATAAAAAAAGAACATTATACTGAATAGCAATTCTGGAAAATATTTATATAAGAAAATAAACTACTTTTCTGATTACTTAATGGAACATGAAAAGAATAGACTATTATCCTTTCTCTTAGATTATTACCATGAAATGGCTGCTTTAACTAGGATTCTAACAAACACTCCGCAGAAAAAAATGAAAAATTAATTAACTGTCTAATTAAAAATTAAGACTGAATAATTGAAATGCTCTATTCAAGTATAATGCTCATGTTGAAGGTTTAATTTAATTACAAATAAGAAAAGTTAGCTATATCTGGCCTTTCTTAACTAGTCACCCTGAGCTAATACTGACCCATTTTTCAGCTTCAACAGAGCTTTCTTTACCTCCTTGTTTCTCAGGGTGTACACAACAGGGTTGAGAAGGGGCGTCAGCACAGTGTAGAAAACGGCCACAACCCCATCCACAGCTTTCCTGGAGCCTGGTCTCAGGTAAATGAAAAGACCAGGGCCAAAGAAGCAAACGACCACGATGCAGTGGGAGGCACAGGTCTGAAAGGCTCTGTGCCTCCCATCTGAGGTGCGGATCCGCAGGATGGAACGGACGATGGACACATAGGACAGCACTATCAGGAGAAAGCAGCCCGAGGCCACTACCCCAATGTTCACAAAGATGACCATCTCTGTGGCTGAGGTGTCTGCACAGGCCAGTTTCAGGATGGGCGGTGCGTCACAGAAGTAGTGCTGGATCTGGTTGGGTCCACAGTAGGGCAAATGGAAAGTCATTGTGGTCTGGACGGCAGAGTGCAGAGAGCCACTGAGCCAAGTGCCAGTGGCCAGGAGAGCACACGAGCGCCCACTCATCATGCGGGTGTAGCTGAGCGGGTACCTGATGGCCAAGTAGCGATCATAGGACATGACCGTGTAGAGGAAACACTCGGTGCCCCCCAGGAAGTGGAAAAAATAGAGCTGAGCCACGCAGCTGTGGAAGGAGATAGTCTTGCTGCTTGGGGACACCAAGGTCATCAGCATTTTGGGCACCGTGACAGTGGAGAACCACATGTCAATGAAGGACAGGTTGGTGAGGAAGTAGTACATGGGGGTGTGGAGGTGAGAATCCACCCTGATCACCAGCAGGATGAGGAGGTTCCCCAGCACAGTGAGCACATAAACCACCAGGAAGACTCCAAAGAGGAGGGCGTCCAGCCCTGGGGTATGGGGAAGGCCCGTGAGGATGAACGCTGTCACGAGGCTGGCGTTGGACATTTCTTCTCATATATGGGGCTCTGTTCTTACAGAAAGGAAGGGAGATAGCATTTACTGTGAGCATGTTTTATATGAAATATGGCAACTATATTTTTCTGATTGAGAACACTAGGGTTAAATATTTTTTATATTTTATAAATTCCTTTTGCTTCAGTATAGGTCTTTGAAGAGGAATAGCACTTTCTTATTCCAGTACCAGAATAAGCCATATACAAAGCAGGAGGAAATTAACATAAAATCAGCCAAATTTTGAAAAGAAGAACAAATTTTGTATCCTATTTTCTGTAGAATTGGAAAAGATATACTCAAATTAGCAACACTTAGGTGCTGGCAAGCTCTTTCCGGGGATAAGCCTTTATTCAAGCATCTCTGTTTTTCTCTCAGACACACACATATAATAGATACGCATGCACACACACATTCTCTCTCTGTCAACACACACACACACACACACTTTCACACATACCGATTCAGTCTCTTTGATCATTAGAGAATTTCCATTACAAATACAAATTTCTAAAGCAATCTTCATTTTGGATGGCTGGGAGAAAACTGCCTTCTCAGAGCTCTCTGGCCAGCTGCAGAACTAAGGCAGGATTTCAGCAATGGTTTAGCATTATGTGGAGCCAGTCTTCTGTTCCTTTGTCTTACCCTAGATCAGGGGTCCTCAAACTCCAGGTCAGGGACTGGTACTGGTCCATGGCCTGTTAGGAACCAGTGCGCACAGCAGGAAGAGAGCTGCCAGCAAGGGAGCATCACCACCTGAGCCCCGCTTCCTGTCACATCAGCAGGGGCATTAGATTCTCGTAGGAGTGGGAACCCTATTGTGAACCGCACATGGGAGGAATCTAGGTTGTGTGGTCCTTATGAGAACCTAACCAAGATCCTCCCCCTCTGCACCCCAGGCCCCACCCTGGTTCATGTAAAAATTGTCTTCCATTAAACCAGAAACTGGTCCCTTGTGCCACAAACATTGGGGACCGCTGCCCTAGATCCTACCTTCCTGGTCATATACAAAGTTTGACCCCAAACTAATGCAATAATGAACAGTACCATCATTTTCTTTAACTTCCCTCATTCTGTGTCTCTTTCTATTTATACATTTTTTATTATTTACTTCTCCAGAATTTTAGGCAATTAAGCCTTCTCTTTCTAAAGTATGATCAAATAATCTCACAACACATTCTGAGATAGCCAAGAAGAATTGAACCTGCTTGAGTAGTAAGAAAGACTAAACTTTCTCTGATGTTTGAGTTTCAGAACTGAATTAAAATAATAATATAGTTATTATAAAAATACAAATGCCCTTCTAAAAATAAAAAAAGTCTTTTATTTCCATTATTTCTAGGATTTCTATTATTTCAAAGCTCAGACTCAAAGTTTTTCTTTTTTTCTTTAACATATGGACACAATGTCCCAGACATTAAATTTTCGAGAGAAAATAAATTAAAATTTATGAAGAAATATAACGAAATGTGATTGGAGACCTGGACCTCTCTGATAGAAAAGAAGCATTTCTTTATTAATTTCTAAAATGTTTCTGTCATACATCAGCAATACATTTTTTTGGAGGGGGGCTCTGACAGAAGCAGACTTTTCCATCATGGAATTCAGCTGAAACTGAGTTGGAAACTCAGAGTTGCAATGCTGAGGTTTATAGAAGAAGCACTTCATTGATTTATGATTTCACAGAATTTTTAGTCTTCTACAGAACCACAAAAAGTTGGCTCTGTACGTCATGACTAATATAATCTAGCTTCATTAGCCAAAGCTGACGAAAAATGAAGAGAAACAAAACTATGACCATAAATACATCATAATCACCTCCTCTCAAAAAGTGTCTAATAACGAAAAATGCTGAAGTGTTGCCAATTTTTGCTACTTACCAATTTTACAACTAGGTTTTGGATCATGAAGCAGAATTCAAGATTTAAAGAAAATGTCAGTTCTTGATGAGTAGTATAATTTTTCTTTTCTTGCAAAGATGAAACCACAGAAGAAACTCTTTTTAAATAGAACTTAATAGGAATTTGATAGCTTAGGAGATACTCCCTTGGCTCTAGAGTCCTTATGAGTGAAGATAATGTTTTGACATAATGATAAGCACTTGGAATTTTTTCCAATGCATCTGCTAAAGTTGATTCTGCATTTGATGGCCGTCATTCCGTAAACCTTTTTATTTAGCCAAAAATCAACTTTCGAAATGAGTAACTATGACACTCTGGATTTGAAAACTCCTTGTGCAGGAAATGATTTTTTTCCCATTTCTTTTTAAAATTTAAAAATAGAAAATATGGGTTTTAGTTATAAAGGAGCTAATTATATGAAGAGGTGCATAGTCTCTCTGATAAATCTTTAACTTTCTGGTGAGTCACAAAAAGAAGCTCTGGATTTTCTGTGCTCCAGGGATGATCAGAGTACTACTCCCTGTAGATAAACATCTTCCTAATTAAACTTCCTCCTTCTGGGGCTTGGCAGACTCTTACTGTGCAAGTTCCTGGCCAAGAATGGATGCTAGTTCAGAGATTTTCTGTTCGTCTCAGAGACTTTGCCTTTGTTCTTTCATATCTTCTAAGCTTTAAAACGTATTTAAATTTTCTGTGAAACTTTCTTTTATTTTTTAGTTTGAATTAATACAATTAAAGAGAATGAAGGTATATTTTTCTTCCATAATTAATATAATTTCTTAGTTATTAGGAAAAAGCTTTTATGAAAACAAGAAAAACTGGTCTAATGTAGATGCCCAAAGCACTGTTAGTTTTGGAGGACAATTGCAGTTTCATGAGCCTTTTGTGCTAATAGAAATGCTCTCATCTGCATATGGAAAATATAGTCCTATATGGAATAGAATTTGAAGAACTGAAGTCCCCTGAATTAATATTTTTTTCCAATTAAATTAACAAGTTACCCATTTTTCTGACATTGGTTATCCATTTAGTATAAGGCATATTTAATCAATGTAAAATCACAATACTATTTTAGTAATTACTTTCAATTTAGCTCCAGTTATATTTCAAAATCTCTTTATCAAATATATGCTATCAATTTTTGTTAATTGAAACTTCTATCCAACTTTCTGTACTTATCTTTGTGAATACTATTAACTTGTGTTTTCAGTTTAACTTATCAGTTTTCTTGGTATACAGTATATAGTTACATGATCTTTATAAAATGATACTTTTGTCTTTCTTTCCAAAAGTAAACATTTGTTATCTTTCTTTTTCTGTCTTGCTGTATTGGTAGAAAACACTATTGTCACCCACCTAGCTATGGTTTAGGAATTACTTAGGTCTGTTGTGAGTGCTGCACAACTTGTGTGTGCCTTTTTCCAGGAAGAGGAGTTCAACAGTAACATTTGCTGAGTTTTAACTTCTTCAAGAAAAAGAAAGGAATTATCCATCATTTTTGGCTGTTTCACTAAAACCCAGTGGGATTCTATGTGATAAACACGCCAGAACTTCTAAACATCATCAAGAATTCTGCACTGATAGTTCTTTGCACATGGAAAAAGGCACAGCTGAATCCAGCCACACAGTCTGGTGACTTGTTGATACTCTAACAAAGACTAGAGAAGGGTAGAAGTCCAGGCATTCCTGTTTACCAACCGTGTTCATCACTGGGCCTCCTCTGCCACTGAGCCATTTCTCTGTTTTTTTCACAATTACTTTTGCTATTCAAAGTCCTTTGCGGCCGGGTGCAGTGGCTCACACCTGTAATCCCAGCACTTTGGGAGGCCGAGGCGGGCGGATCACAAGGTCCCGAGATCGAGACCGTCCTGGCTAACACAGTGAAACCCCGTCTCTACTAAAAATACAAAAAATTAGCCAGGCATGGTAGCGGGCGCCTGTAGTCCCAGCTACTTGGGAGGCTGAGGCAGGAGAATGGCGTGAACCCAGGAGGTGGAGCTTGCAGTGAGCCGAGATTGCGCCACTGCACTCCAGCCTGGGTGAGAGCGAGACTCAAATAAAATAAAATAAAAAAGTCCTTTGCGTTTCCATATAAATTTTACACAAAAACGTTGTTTATTTACACACACAAAAGCCTGCTGTGATTTTGATTGGAATTGCATTCAATCTATCAATAAATTTGGGAGAATTGCTACCTTAATAATACTGGATTATGTTTGATCACAAATACTGTTGATCTCTTTTGTTTCTCTCAACAATGTTGTGTCGTTTCAGTGCTCATATCCAGTACATTTTGTCAGGTTTATCACTAGGAATATTTTATTTTGATGCTATTTTAAATAATACTTTTAAAATTTCAACTTCCAATTGTTCATTGTTAATACATAGAGTTGATTGATTATTGCATATAAATCTTATATCTTACAACTCAGCTAAACTCACTTATTAGTTCCTATAGCCTTTTTAGATATTCCATCAGATTTTCTACATAGATGACCATGTCCTGTGCAAACACAGACCGTTTACTTCTCCTTTACAATCTAGATTCCTTTTACTTCTTTTTTTTAGCTAATTGTCCTGTCTAGAAACTGTAGCTCAATGTTGAATACAAGTGGTGGCAGTAGACACACTAGGTTCTTGATCTTAGGGGAAAATATCTAGTTTTTTACTACTAAGCATGACGTCAGCTGTGGGGGTTTTTTTTTGTCGTGTTTGTTTGTTTTTCTGTTTAATAAATGAGATTGGTTCCTTCTATCCCCTAGTTAGCTGAGATTTTTTTTACCAGAAATAGCTTTTGCAATTTGTCGAGTGCATTTTCTGCATCTATTGAGACAATCATATAGTTTTTCTTTTTCAGTTAATACGGCAAATTATATTGCTTGAGTACTGAATATTAAATTATACTTACATTCCTGGAATCAACCTGGTTGATTATGATGCAAATCATTTTTTCCATATATATTAAATTCAATTTGGTATAATTTTGTTAGGAATTTTAATATATTTGTTTATAAAGAATACGAATTGATAGCTCTTTTCCTTTAATGTCTTTGTCTTGTTTTTGTATCAAAGTAATACTGAAATCATTGAATGAGTTGGGAAGCTTCTTACCTATTCAATTTTCTGGTAGAGTGTGTGTAAATTCTGTACTATTTATATATTTTAACTCAGAACTCAGTTCCTGCAAATCAGTAAAACTGTTGTGCTCTGCTTCAGACCCCCATCCATGTACCATGGCTCAGAATGTGCTCACCTCATTTGCTTTTCCTTTCTTGGGGATCACAGTCTTGTGCTACTTGTTGTTCAATGTCCGAAAATACCTGTTTTAATATATATTTTGGGGCCCAGTGTTCTATGTCTATATTGTGAGAGGAGAAATCTAATCCTTGTTATTGTATCATGGGCCAGAATTGAACATCTCCAAATTAACTATTTTTGTTTTCATCATTTGCGTTGTGTTGTGAAATATAAAGTAAATAGATAAAAGTTCATACAGGCCAGATTTATTCTAAAGCAAACATTCATGTCTCCACCACCCAAATTAAAAAAGTAAGTACTGCCAGCAACCTTTGAGCCTTCACATCTCTTCCTGAAGTCAATCTCCTTCCATTCTACTATCATGAGAATATCAATTTCATATTAATTTTGAGGGTATCTTTAAACAATACAGTTAAATTTTGCCTTTTAAAAATTTATGTAAGTGGAATCATAGTTAAATTTAATAGAGAGTTTCTGTATGGTTGGGCAAGAGTAATTGCGGTTTTTGCTATTGCATTTAATGGCAAAAATCGCAATCACATTTGCTCTAATGTAATATTATTTAAAATTATGTTTTGAAGACATGTACATATTGATATGTATAGCAATAAATTTATTCATTTAATTCATATGCATTGTTCCATTGTGAAATATACACTTGGTAGATACTTGGGTGTTCAAATTTTGGTTATAACAAAAATCCCACCTTAAATACTCTTACACATTACCCTGGGGCACATATGCCTAAGTTTCTACAGGGAAATGTTGATATGTGAGGAAGATATCTTCCAGCTTAGTTGAAAGTAATAAACCTTTTTTTAAAAGTAATTCTATAAATTTATATTCCCTTTAGCGATGTGTGAAAGTTCTTGCAATTGACAATTTTGACATTTACTTTAGGCAAAATTTTAATGCAATTTTAATTTGCATTTCCCTAACTCTTAAAGTGATAGAGTAGATTTTCTTTTATTTATTGGCCAATTGTATTTCTGCTTTTGTGAAGCCTGGCCAAGTAATTTACCTACATTTATATTGGATTGCTTGATTTTAATATAAATTTTAGAAATTCTTCATATGTTTTGAATACCAGTCCTTGATGGTAATAGTTGTTATAAGTAACATCTTTTTCACTTTTTATTTTTATTTTTTACTATTTTAATATTATTCTCAATATTAAAGTAACCAAAACGAATGATGTTTCTTTTATTTCTCTTAGTTTCTATACGTGCATCAGAAAGTTCTTCCCCAATTCAATTAGTAAAAGCCGTATTATTTGTTATAAAAATTTGAGTTTATAATGCCCCTGGAATTGATTTTGTGTATAGTATGTGGTAAGAGATTAATCTGATTTGTCCCATGTTGATTCAGTTGTCCAAGCATAATTTATTGGAAAAATACATTTCCCATACTCTTCCATGCCAGCTTTGACTTAAATCAAATATGCAAGTGATGTGTTTTTATGCTGTCTATTCTATTCCATTTTTAAATTAATCTAGTCCCAAACCAACCTCACTTTTTTTAGTTGCTATAAAGAAAAATAATAAATACAAATTTGTAAATATGTTTAGCCTTAGGAATAACCAAAAATGAAGATTAAAGATAGTTGGTTGAAAATTGCTTATGGTAAAAGCTTTAAAACTTTTAAATAATTAAATAATAATGCTGGTAAAGTTGGCTCTTGCAAGCACTGGTGCTAACAAAGTAAACAATTTAATAATAATCTTACAAAACCATAATATTCATTAATTGTATAGTATTTCTGCTTAGGTTTACTTATCTTTAGTAAAGTCTCAAATATGGATAACTACATGAGTTAATAAGATTATCATAGTGTATTATACATGCACTTATGTCTACCTATTTTTCTAACAGTACTTGTTTATTTGGGAAAATATTAAAAAACTGTTACAAAATTAAATATCCATAAAAATGAATATGGTTGAGTAAAGTGGCCATAGGGAATGTAAGTTAACATTATGGAAAACAGTGTGGGGATTTGTCTAAAAACTAAAATTAGAACTTTCATGCAGCCCAACAATTTCACTATTGGGTATTTATACAAAGGAAAGCAAGTCAGTGTATCAAAGGTGCAGTAAACATGCTCCTCCATGGTATATACACACAATGGAATACTATTCAGCCATTAAAAAGAGTGAAATACTGTCATTTGCAGCAACATGGATGAACCTGGAGGATGTTATGTTGTGTGAAATAAGTCAGGCACAGATATATGAATACTGCATGTTCTCACTCATATGTGGGAGCTAAATTTTTTTTTTTTGAGCTCATGAAAGTAAAGAGTAGAACCGTGGGTATTAGAAGGGGAAAATGGAAAGAGGTTGGTCAATGAATACAAAATTACAGCTGAATAGGAGGAATTAGTTCTGGTGTTCTGGAGCACTGTAAGGTGACCATAGTTACCTATAATTTATTGTATATTTTGAAAAAGCCAGAAGAAAGATTTTTGAATGGTCACAACACAGAGACATGGTAAGTGTGTGGGGGATAGACACACTAAGTACTCTGAATTGATCACTGCACATTGTATACATGTATTGAAGTACCACGCTGTATCTCATAAATATGTACAATTTTTATGTGTCAACTAATAAAAGGAAAACAAAAAAAGATAGTTGTAATAATTGAGTAATATGGAAAATATTTTGATAAAATTGTAAACCAAAAATAAACTAAACAAAAAGATGCAAAACTACATATATAGCATAATTGGAACTAGTTAAAATATTCCTTATCAGTATAAAAACGTTGATAATACTAAAGCAGAGGAAGTGTGTGGGTTTTTTTGCCCCTTTGAATATTTACCACGTAGTTTATAAACTTGTGATGCCGCTTTCATCGTGAATATGTCATGTCTTATGAAATAATGAGGTAGGGAATAGAAAGGGCATGAGAAAAGAGAGGAAACCCTCTAATTATTCCCTTTGTTCTTTCGTGCTTTTAAAGTCTGGGGATTAGGCCATTGCGGATATTGTCTGTAAGGAAACCAGGTCCATTTATACTTTCAAGTTTGAAAACTTATAAATTCAGAATTTCAGGTGCATTCTAATAGCGGGACTGAGTGTGGCATCTATGTGTCTTGTAATCCAGAGGAGAGGGTGCAATACCTTGGCTGTATGCCATGGCATCTTATATAAAATAGAGTTTTGGCTTTAGGAACACATTCTTCTTGCCTAGAAACTTGAGAAAAATCTTTCTACCCATATTCGAAGTGCTTCCCATCAGTTGGTAGGTGCCTAAAACTTTGCCTGCTTCTGTTTAAATACTTTTTAAAATTTTAAGTTTTGTGGGTACTTAGTAGATGTATATATTTATGAGGTGAAGGAGATACTTTGATACAAGCATTCAATAAATCATAATCAGATCAGGGTAAATGGGGTATCCATCACCTCAAGCATTTATCATTTGTGTTACAAACAACCCAATTATACTCTTTTAGTTATTTTTAAATGTACGACTCTTGTTCTACACATATTTCTCTTTCCTTTTCTTCTTTCCTAGTTTTTTACAGTGTTAAATTTTTAAATTTCTTTTGTTTATTTTAATAGTTTTGGGGGGTATATGTGGTTTTTGGTTACATGGATGGGTTCTTTTGTAGTGAATTCTGAGAGTTTAATTGCACCTGTCACCTGAGCAGTATACACTACACTCAATGTATTGTCTTTTATCTCTCTTCCCGCGCCCAACTTCCTCCACCCTGAGTCCCTTACTGTCCACTATATCACTCTGTGTGTTTTTGCATCCTCATAGCTTAGCTCCTACTTATAAGTAAGAATATATGGTATTTGGTTTTCCATTCCCAAGTGTCACTTAGAATAATGGTCTCCAGCTCCATCCAAGTTGCTGTAAAAGACATTATTTTATTCCTTTTTATGCCTGAGTAGTATTGCATGGTGTATACATGCCATATTTTCTTTATCCACTAGTTAGTCGATGGACATTTAGGCTGGTTCCATATCCTTGCAATTGCAAATTGTGCTGCTATAAACATGCATATGCATGTGTCTTTTTCATGTAACGACTGCTTTTTCTTTGGGTAGATACCTGATAGTGGGATTCCTGAATCGAATGGTAGATCTACTTTTAGTTCCTTAAGGAATCTCCACACTGTTTTCCATTGTGGTTGTCCTATTTAGATTTCCTGTGTGTCTTGATCATTTCACCCGCTCATCCAATTGAAGGAGGAGAATCGTGGACATTAAGAAAATTCTTGTAGGTTGCTAAGTTCAGTGATCTATTAGTACTCTGGCAGTGAGAAAGAAATGGAAGCGAGAAGTCTTAGGGCTAAGTGTATATGCGTGTCAGGAGAAAGACTTATAGGGGGAAGGTGGATGATATTGAAGATGAGAGTCTTTGTTCAGGAACCTTATTTTGCAGTTAGTATAAAAATTAGAAATTACCCCCACTCTCAGTATCTATTGTTCTTATCAATATAAAAACTTCTTTTAACAAGCATATATATTTTCATTCTGTTATTAAAGACTAAGGGATAAAATTGCAAATATCTGTGAGTGTGATGATAGTGAAATCCAAAATTTATAAGAAGCTAATAATACAAAAATTTAAAATTAGAGTTGGAAGAAAATATCTAGTTTGCCTTGCTTTGCAGGAGAATAATTTTTTTTTCTGTTTCCCTGCAAGATGAGCCTACACGTTGAAGTTGGAGATCTTCAGTAATCAAAAATCAGTACTTTCTCAGTGACTCTTTTAATGATTAGTGGAAATCTATCTGATCTTAGATTTTTTGGCCTTGACTGATGTCAGATACTTTTGTAAGAATGGGTTTGGATGGAGGTAACAGCACTGAGTTCTGACTGCAGAGAAGTGAGAAGGATTTTGAAAGTGTATCTAAGGTAATTTGCGATATTTGCACTTTTGCCCAGGACAAGTTTGGACCAGACACCCGTGCCATTTGGAAGTGAGAATTCGGTTCCTGAGCTAGAAACAGAATGGTTCAGATTAAAGGGAGAGTTTGTGCACTTCCAGCCTGCAAAATGATCTTTTAATTCTACCAGTATATTTACCTAACACACTGTTTTGAGTCTGAAGAAAATAACATTTTTTCTGATCTGTGTGTCTTTCTATGTCTTTTAAAATCTTGCAGATTTTACAAAGTTCATTTCTTTTAAAAAATTCTTCTTTCTTTTTTTTATTTTTTAAGAGGTGTGGTCTTGCAGTGTTGCCCAGGGTCTGGAGCACAGTGGCTATTCACAGGCATAATCACAGTGCACTATAGCCTTCAACTCCTGCCCTCAAGCAATCCTCCCACCTCAGCCTCCTGAGTACTTTTTTTTTTTTGAGACAGAGTCTCGCTTTGTCACCTAGGCTGGAGTGCGGTGGCGTGATCTCAGCTCACTGCAAGCTCCGCCTCCCGGGTTCACGCCATTCTCCTGCCTCAGCCTCCTGAGTAGCTGGGACTACAGGCATCTGCCACCAAGCTTGGCTAATTTTTTGTATTTTTAGTAGAGACGGGGTTTCACCGTGTTAGCCAGGATGGTCTCGATCTCCTGACCTTGTGATCCACCCGCCTTGGCCTCCCAAAGTGCTGGGATTACAGGCGTGAGCCACCGCGCCCGGCTCTGAGTACATTTTTAATTATATCTTCATCACATGTGCAATGCTTTTGTTATTACTACATTATCACTCTTAACTTAGTCATGTATACTCAAGCCTTGATTGTTAAACCAACTTCATTAAACATTTACTACTACATACCAAAGCATTTTATATCCATTATCTCTTTTATTCTTCACATAAACTCAGTGAGGCAGGACATATTACCCATTTTTCTTTTGAAGGAGATGAGGCACAGAGAGGTTAAGTTAGCTACTCAAGGGCCCAGAGGTAGCAAATGGCAGAGTCATGTCAGGGTTAGCAACCGGTAGCATATAACTCTAGAGTGAGCTCTTCAAGGGATGGTATTTTTTAATTTATCTTTGTATTTCTAGTGGGCAGAGAGAAAAGAATGTTTGTGAGATTAAATTGATTGCCATGGCCCAAAGTCAGTGTTTAAACATTTTGGGCTGGAAAAGAGTCTTTTTGTCTTCCTGTCTATGTATTTGCTAGGAACTCAATCTATCCAAATATTTTGAGCAGGATCAGCTTTATATAGGGCCTGGATATATAGATTGATTACAACAATGGTCTGAACAGCCCCTGCTTCCTTCATTTTTGCATTCTTGGCAGTAATTTTAATCATTAAGATTTTTGTCCATGATATTTTTATCTTTGTAAAAATTGTAACAATGCAGGAAATGATAACATATCAGCAATATATAAAGTAGTATGAATAAATTTATCACATCATTTCCTGTGAAAAAATATTGGTCATAGCAGAGGGAAATTAGTTATATCTAATGACAGTGTATGGACAGCTAACACAAAGTAGGATGCAAGCAAACATAAGGGGAACTTGGGGCTTCAGAAAATATAATTCAGGTTGCTTGTTAGGTTTGTCTAGGACTGATACTAATTAATAAAGCTAAATAATATTAATGCCATTGAAATTAGCTTTTGCAAGATCTGTAGCAAAGAAAGAAAACCTAAGTCTGGGTGCGGTGGCTCATGCCTGTAATCTCAGCACTTGGGGAAGCTGAGATGGGTGGATCACCTGAGGTCAGGAGTTCAAGACCAGCCTGGCCAACATGGTCTCTACTAAAAAATACAAAAAATTAGCTGGGTATGGTGACGGGCACCTGTAATTCCAGCTACTCTGGAGGCGTGAGCCGAGATCATGCCACTGCACTCCAGCCTGGGTGACAGAGAGAGACTGCATCTCAAAAAAAAAAAAAAAAAGAAAAGAAAACCTAGCCGAGGAGAAACAATTTCTGGTGAGATGCAGTAAAATTTCTATTACCTATGCAATACCTTCAGTTAGGCTCAATCCAATTTCTATGTGTTTAAGTGGGTTATAAATACAACAACAATAGTGGACTGGATAAAGAAAATGTGATATATATACACTATGGAATACTATGCAGCCATACAAAAGAACAAAATCTTGTCCTTTGTAGCAATGTGTATGCAGCTGTAGGCCATTATCCTAAGTGAATTAACACAGGAACAAAAAGCCAAATACCAAATAGTCTTAAGTTGGAGCCAAAATTGGGTACAAATGGTCACAAAGATGGCAACAATAGAAACTGGGGACTGCTTGGAGGAGGGGGAGGAGAGAGAGGGGCAAGGGTTGAAAAACTACTGGGTACTATGCTCAGTAGGTGGGTAAGGGGATCTTTCATACCCCAAACCTCAGCATCATACAAATGTACCAAGGCAACAAACTTGCTCATGCACCTCCTGAATTTAAAATAAAAGTTGAAAGAAAAGAATATGGTTTAGATCTATGGCCAAATATACTTCTTAATCTTTTCCCCAGTGAATGCCATTTGGTTTTCTTTTTTCTAGTCTCTGGGATCCCCCTCAAATATCTTAGTTTAGATTCCTCCTTTTCTTACATTGCAATGTTGGTGTGTTTCCCACTGTAGCCATAGCTGGGTTATCAATTTTTAAACCACATAATAGCATCATAACCCTACTGTTAGTAAGCAAGCTGGGCATTCAGGCATCCAGGCACATATGCGGTTATGATATAAGAAAATGTGAAAGGAGGGAAGACCTCAGATTTTTAACACAGTGGTAGCCACCATTTCAAAGTGAACTATTACTATTTCAAATGGCTTGTTGTGGTTTCAAGCTATTTTGAAATAATTTATCTCTGGCTGTATTAGGGTTCTCTAGAGAGAAAGAACTAATAAGAACTTTTTATATATATGTATATATATACACATATATACGTATATATACATATACATGATGTTAGATGTACGTATATATGTGTGTGTGTGTGTGTGTATATATATATATATAGGAGTTTATTAAGTAGTATTAACTCACATGATCACAAGGTCCCACAATAGGCCATCTGCAAGCTGAGGAGCAAGGAAGCCAGTCCAAGTCCCAAAGCTGAAGAATTTGGAGTCCAATGTTCAAGGGCAGGAAGCGTCCAGCACAGAAGAAAGATAAAGCCTGGGAGGCTAAGCCAGTCTAGCCATTTTACATTCTTCTGCCTGCTTTTATCCTAGCCATGCTGGCAGCTGATTAGATTGTGCCCACCCAGATTAAAGGTGGGTCTGCCTTTCCCATCCCACTGACTCAAATGTTAATCTCCTTTGGCAACACTCTCACAGACACACCCAGGAACAATACTTTGCATCCTTCAATCCAATCAAGTTGACAGTATTAACCATCACACTAGGCGATGTTAGATGTATCACCTCTGTGCACTGTGTATATAAAGTGCCATAATAGGCTGACCCAAGGGACCAGGGAAGGAGCACTTTTTGAAACAGTAAGTAGTAAGAATAAATATATAAGAAGTGAGATTAGATGTCCATGGAAATCATTCTGCAGCATAGTTTTATTTTATTAGCTTGTCATTGATATCAAGAAGAAGATATTGTGATAGTGTTATCAAAGTGTCAAAAAAGAATTTGCAAACTTTGGTGATAGACAAAAAGAACATGAATGCACACAAAGATTTGTGTATGAATATTCATAGAAACAATATTCTTAGTATTTAAAAAAACTGGAAACATCTTAGATGTCCATAATCTGATGAAAGGATAAATAAAACATGGTATTTTCATATAATGAAATATTATCTTGTAATAAAAGTAGACAAACTATTTTTACATATTATGGCATAAATGTACCTCAACAATAATAAGCTAATTGAAAGAAGCTAGATTCAAAAGGCAACATACTGTATTATTCCATTTACATGAAAAGCCTAGAAAAGACAAATGTATAGAGAGAAAAAGAAAATTAGTGATTTCCTGAGGAAGTGAGTAGGAGTGAGAATTGATTGCAGTGGGCTCTGGGAAATTTGGGAAATAATAGAAATGTTCCAAATTTCAGCAATGTTTGCACAACTCTATAAATTTACTAAAAGCCATTAAATTTTACACTTAGAACAGGTGAATTTTATGACCTGTAAATTATATCTTGAGAAAGTTGATGAATAGTAAAAAGGAAGTGGACTCAACAAATGGGCATAGTATATCCCTACTGTCCAGGAGAGAGAAAGTACCAACTGACAGGGACATTTCAGCCTATTGACAGCAATACTGATAACAACAACAACAACAAAAAAAGTGTGTCAAATCAATGTAGCAGAACACTTGGTTACAATCATCCAGTTTACTTCGCTTTAACTTGGTACTCACTAAGCAGTTTCCTGAGAGAGTATTTTGCTTTTTTTTTTTTTCTTTGAAACAGAATCTCGCTCTGTCACCCAGGCCGGAGTGCAGTGGCACTATCTTGGCTCACTGCAACCTCCGCCTCCCGGGTTTGAGTGATTCTCCTGCCTCATCCTCCTGAGTAGCTGGGACTACAGGTGCATACCACCACGCCTGGCTAATTTTTGTATTTTTAGTAGATACGGGATTTCACTATGTTGGCCAGGCTGTTCTTGAACTCCTGACCTCAGGTAATCCACCCACCTCGGCCTCCCATAGTGCTGGGATTACAGGCGTGAGCCACTGGGTCCGGCCGAGTATTTTGCTTTGAATCTATAATTTTCCTGTTTGGAAAAGAATATGCCAACCCATCAATGCATCTATTCTAATGAATATGGCTTTTTATTTCTCTTTGTAAATTTACACATTGGCATTCAATATATATCATATAAAATAATATGTTCATAGATTCTTATATAAATTATATGTAAGTCTTTTGAGAACCAATATCCCTAATTTAATCTGGCTGGTTGACAACTACTAAATTTCTTTTTTTTATTATTATACTTTAAGTTTTAGGGTGCATGTGCAGAATATGCAGCTTAGTTACATATGTATCCATGTGCCGTGTTGTTTTGCTGCACCCATTAACTCGTCATTTAACATTAGGTATATCTCCTAATGCTATCCCTCCCCCCTCCCCCCACTCCACAACAGGCCCTGGTGTGTGATGTTCCCCTTCCTGTGTCCATGTGTTCTCATTGTTCAATTCCCACCTATGAGTGAGAACATGCAGTGTTTGGTTTTTTGTCCTTGCAATAGTTTGCTGAGCATGATGGTTTCCAGCTTCATCCATGTCCCTACAAAGGACATGAACTCATCATTTTTATGGCTGCATAGTATTCCATGGTGTATATGTGCCACATTTTCTTAATCCAGTCTATCATTGTTGGACATTTGGGTTGGTTCCAAGTCTTTGCTATTGTGAATAGTGCCACAATAAACATACGTGTGCATGTGTCTTTATAGCGGCATGATTTATAGTCGTTTGGGTATATACCCAGTAATGGGATTGTTGGGTCAAATGGTATTTCTAGTTCTAGATCCCTGAGGAATCGCCACATTGACTTCCACAATGGTTGAACTAGTTTACAGTCCCATCAACTGTGTAAAAGTGTTCCTGTTTCTCCACATCCTCTCCAGCACCTGTTGTTTCCTGACTTTTTAATGATTGCCATTCTAACTGGTGTGTGATGGTATCTCATTGTGGCTTTGATTTGCATTTCTCTGATGGCCAGTGGAAGCTGAAATGAAATGGAAGCTAGGGGCTCATTATTGCCTGTATCTCTTTTCTCTCTCTGTCTCCCTCTGTGTGTGTGTGTGTGTGTGTGTGTGTGTGTGTGTGTGTGTGTGTGTTTTAATGAGTCATAGGGATAGTAATTATGAGATGTATAAGCCACTTGAAGAAGTAATTCTGGAATTACTTACATGCAATATGAAATACTCAACTTAAAATAATGGCAGTTGAAAAAAGGAAGATTGGGGCACATCAGTAACTATAAATCATCTCAGTACTGGGCTGATTTTCACCAATTCTATAATGTTTTTTATAGTGATACAGAAGAAAGAAATTGAAATGACAAGCTGAAACTGATAATCAAAGTCATATATATTTTTTCCACAATTCACATGCTGAACTGTTTAATATGTGATACAATCCAAAATAATTCACTTTTGACTAGATGATGATAATGATCTTGATATCTTCAAAGCATTTCTATGTTTAAACCAATAATCTTTTAAGGGCTTATATGCACTAGGAATAAACTTAGAATCTTAGCCTATGGTCCAAGAGATGTAAATATCCATACAATGGAAAACTATTTGTCGTTATAAAGGAACAAAACATTGGTACATGCAACAACAGAGATACCTTTTAAAAACATGATGTTTACTGAGAGATGCCAGATCAAAATGAACACATATTTTATAATTCCACTTAAAAGAAATGTCCCCAAATGGCAAATATATAAAGAAAGAAAGTAGATTTGTGGTGGCCTAGTGTTGGGGATAGGAATGAGAATAATTATAATGATCGTGAGGCGTCTTTTTAGTGTGAGGGAAAAATTCTACAATTAGGCTGTGGTGATAGCTAAAAACTCCATAAATATACATTCTTTGCAAATATGTATTTACTGAATTGTACATTTAAAATGGGTGAACTTTTATGTACATTATTTCTCAATAAAGCTTTTAAAACACATAGAAATGATCACTAGTTACAAAAATTTAAGATTTTATGTTGATCTGATTTAACACAAAACTAAAGAACAAGAAAATGGGTGGGAATGAGTGACTCAGCATGTTTACTTTTGAAATTAGTATTAAAAATATTTATTCTATTTTGTTAGAATTGGGCATAAATGTTAAATGCAGTCAGACTGAAACTCAAATTCACACTCTATTATTGACTTTTGGAGTCAACTTTGGCAACTATTTTAACTATTTGAGCCCTATTTTTGTCTTTAAAAGAAAATAAAATTTAACTAATGGGGCCAATGCAAGAATAAAACAAAGGGGCCTTGGGCAGTCTGGTTTATAAAAAGAAAGATTCTCAGTAAGCAGTCATTACTATTTTAAAACATGGAGGTGGGAGTCTCTTCTGTATTTTTTCTGGCATAAAGAAGCACGATAATTATAAAAATGCTGATAAACTTACTTATTCAACAGTATAGTTGTAATTTCTGTGCCTTCTATATTTTCTCAAAGGGATTTTAGTCATAACATTTTTAATAAACCCATTTGCTTTTTGTTTGCTAGACAGCCAGTAAAAATAACATGCTCACAGATGTACTTAATCTACCCTTGTCCACTCTGATCCATTCTCTACACAGCAGTCAGCAGACTGAATTCTTAAAATATACATCCGACAAAGTTGTGGTAATTAACGTATGCTAAAATTAATGTCAGTAGCAGTCTTAAAGGAAAATAAAGAGAAAACGTGCATGTTCTCACTCATAAGTGAGAGTTGAACATTGAAAACACATGGACGCAGAGGGGAACAACACACACCAGGGCCTGTTGTGGGGTGGGGGTGAGGGGAGGGAACTTAGAGGACGGGTCAGTAGGTGCAGCAAACCACCATGGCGCATATATCTATGGAACAAACCTGCACATTCTCCACATGTATCCTGTTTTCTTTTTTTTTTAAGAGGAAACTAAAAAAAGAAAATGAATAAAATATGAATTCAATCAGTTGTGGAAGTGATAATGGGGGATTATAAAGCAAATTGTAGAAAAAACAGGTGCAGCTGTGTTTTATTTTGTTTTTAACATCAGATGGGATTGTTGCCTGTTTAAGTGGTTGCCTTCCTAATTTCCAGCTCTTTCTTCAAACCCAGATTCTCCAGGTAAAGGATCACTGGGCAATCTCAAACATCTGAACTCCAGGGATGGCTCTCTCCTAGAGGAAAAATAGCCCAAGAATTATTTTTAATTAAAGAGCTTTAAATTGAATATAACTAAATGCCACTGTAGAATTGCATTTCAGTCTAAGAATTAATGAGGTAGAGGCAGTGGGGAGAAAGAGAAGGGAAGAGAGGAACACCTCCAGTCTAATTGCTCCCTTGGTTCCACACTTCCTTAGCACCCACTAGGGAAGAGGGTCCCAAAGAAACTGAAGACATTTATTCACTCTTGAACCATGATTGCTGCTACTTCATTCAGGGGCCAGGGGCACTGAGATTTTCTGGCCTGGCTGGCTGAGTCTGAAAAAGAGGAACATTCGGCTTTTCTAGCCCCAGAGCCACAGATGATCCACAGCACCTAAAAGCAAAGGAAACAGGGCTGGGTGGACGTAGGGCCTGGTTTTCAGCCCAGGCCAGCCACATTTCTCTTCAGTCTGTGAGTGCCCTTTCTCTGGAGTGCTCCCCTCTCATCTTCTGATGAGTTCTATGCACTAGAGGAAGGTGGGAAGAACATGGGAATTGGCTCTGTTTGACTTTGGGCTAAATCTGACTTAGTTGACTCCATGGTATTCTATTGAGCTATTACCTGATTAATGTAGCTTAACTTTAGAAACTTTTAGGAAATGAATAAGATATAAAGTGATAATGGGGAATTATAAAGCTAATTCTAGGAAAAATGATTATTTGCAGTCAAGTCACAGATATAATTGCTATTGGACACTAAACTCTATTAAAAGAAATGGCTGTTTTTAATATCAGTAATTATCTATTGCCTTTTCCTACCTACATATCATCTTTTCTATTCTTTTATTTCTTTATTTTTATTTAATTTATTTTTGGGACAGGGTCTCACTCTGTCACCCAGGCTGGAGTGCAGTGGCATGATTTTGGCTCACTGCAATCTCTGCCTTTTCGGCTTAAAGGATCTCCCCACCTCAGCCTCCCAAGTAGCTGGGACTACAGACATACACCACCACACTCAGCTAGTTTTTTCTTTTTCTTTTAATTTTTGGAGAGACAAGGCGTCGCTGTATTTCCTAGGCTGGTCTCAAATCCCTGGGCTCAAGCGATCCTGTCACCTTGGCCTCCCAAGCTGCTGGGATTACAGGTGTGAGCCACCATGCCCAGGCTTCCTTTCTGTTTTACACCCACTAGACAATTCTCAGTTTTCAGTTACTCTAGCTGCTGATTGAGAAAGCTGCCTCCCCGATCAGTCACATGAATAGGTAATCTGAGAACTGCTACAAGTCAACTTATAGAAATGCTGTGGAATAAGGCACACATTAAATAATTTAATGAATAAATTTTTTAACAAAGATGGGTAGGAGCCAAAATTATATAGGTACTTTACAGACATCAATGCATTAATGTACACAAGAACCATAATACATTATTTTACTATTTATATATATTCAGAAAAGATTTAAAGAGTTGTTTTCAAGGTCATCTGATGTCAGAGTGGGCAGCGTGTTTCGTATGTAAACTCAGATACTTCCAATTGTAAAGTTTATTCTACACCTTCTCTTCTGTATCAACTCTAGTGTTATCTCTTCATTTTACTTATGAGGAAACAGATGAAAAATAGATTAATAACTTACCCAAATGTCACTCATTAATTAGTGACAGGATTGAACTGACTCCTATTTGGAAGTTCTCCGCTCTATGTAGTTATTATCAGTTTGCGAAAGGCTCTATAAAGATAGTTTTTTGCAGGAAAACCTCATCTCAGTGAGGCCATTCTTTGATGTTCCAGGACTAATTTGACATGAAGATAAAGAATCACACTCCAGTAACTGAGTTCCTCCTGATGAGAATCCCTCACACAAAGGGGATGGAAAATGTGCTTTTTGTCTTATTTCTGGCCTTCCACCTCTTCACCTTGCTAGGGAACCTACTCATTCTTCTGGCCGTCCTCACTTCCTCCAACCTCCATACCCCCATGTATTTCTTTCTGGGAAACCTGTCTGTGTTTGACATATTTTTCCCTTCAGTGAGTTCCCCCAAAATGATGCTTTACTTAGTGGGACAAAGCCGCACCATCTCTTTCCAGGGTTGTGCCTCCCAGCTCTTCTTTCACCATTTCCTGGGTTGCACCGAGTGTTTCCTGTACACTGTGATGGCCTATGACCGATTTGCAGCCATCTGCCACCCTTTGCGATACTCGGTCATCATGAACCGCAGGGTGTGTGCCCTCCTGACGCTAGGCACCTGGACGGGGAGCTGTCTGCATGCCTCTGTCCTCACACTCCTCAACTTTAAGTTACCCTACTGTGGCCCCAGTGAAGTGGACAATTTTTTCTGTGATATTCCGGTGGTGATATTCCGTTGGCCTGCGCAGACACCTCTCTAGCATGGACGGTGAGTTTCATCAACGTAGGTGTTGTTGCGCTCATGTGTTTTCTTCTTATCCTCACCTCTTATGCTTGCATTGTTATCTCTATATTGAAAATCAGTTCCTCAGAAGGTAGGCGCAGAGCCTTCTCAACCTGCAGTGCCCATCTGACGTCCATCCTGCTCTTCTACGGACCAATAGTCCTCATTTATCTCCGACCTGCTTCCAGCCCTTGGCTGGACTCTGTGGTTCAGGTGTTGAATAATATTGTTACCCCTTCTCTGAATCCTTTGATATATACTTTGAGAAACAAAGGTGTAAAGCTGGCACTGAGAAAGATGCTTATTCAAGGAGTACATAATTGTGGAAGGTAAGCTTTATATCATGGTCTGTCTTTACAGCTTTGTCTTGAATTTATCTGGGGGCAATTAGCTCCTATTTTTTTGTTTGATTACTAAGTACCAGGCACTATTTACAAATACTGATATATGTAATGATTATAATAATCATAAGAAGTAGATAATATTATTATCTCAATTTATGAGGAAAAAATTAAGGCACTGAGAGGCTGAGATCTTTCTGCAGTATCATGGAGTTAAAAACTTGCTGGGCGAAAATGTGACCCAAAGCATCTTAACCATGTGCTAATGCTGCTTCCGTAGTGTCTAAATGGTAACATAAATACTTCTCTCAGGAGCTTCTTTTCGGTTTACACAGAATATTCTTCAATTTGCCAGCAAATCTAGTTCATTAAATTTGCTCCATTGATTTCTATAACTTTTTTTGAGTCTATATTTTGATGGATGACATATGTATGAGTCTGATACCAAGAAATTATCTGGCCGGGTATGGTGGCCTATGCCTGTAATCCCAGCATTTTGGGAGGCTGAGGCAGGCAGATCACTTGAGCTCAGGACTTCAAGACCAGCCTGGTCAACATGGTGAAACCCCGTCTCTACTAATAATACAAAATTAGCCAGGCGTGGTGGTGGGCACCTGTAGTCCCAGCTACTCAGGAGGCTGAGGCAGGAGAATCGCCTGAGCCTGGGAGGTGGAGGCTGCAGCAAGCCGAGATCGCAGCACTGCACTTCAGCCTGGGCGACGGAACGAGAGACACTGTCTTAAAACTGAAAAAAAAGAAAGAAAATAAATTCTCTTTAGAAGTCAATTAGTACCCATATATCCAAAAAGATGTATTAGTATAGGCTATCTCTCAGGTAAACATATTCTTTCTTTATAACAACAATTTCAGTTCTGTAAGAGGATTACAGGTTTGCTTTCGTTCGGTCAGGGACTAAATCTGAATTCCAGAGCTTATGGGCCTTCAAAAATAACAGTCATTGTTTTCTCATGTAAATAGCTTCAAAGAAAACTAGGACACTGCAAAAAAGTAAAATGAGTAGAAATTACTCACTGATCCTACCACCAAAAGATAACCACTGTTAACATTTTGTCATTTTTCCTACCTCTCTCATTAGTGATTAAACTGGAACTAGGGTTTCTGACTTCTTGTTTAAATTTTTTTTCATTTCTATCTATGTCATCTATATCTATATTTATATTATGTATCTATATATGTATATATTTTAGAGATTTATATAGTTGTGATTAGCTCACATATATATTTTCTTGTTTTAATCATGTATCAAGAATTTTCAATTGCCATAATTTTTTAAATAGCTTTTTTGAGATATAATCACACACCAAATAATTTGTGAATTTAAAGTGTACAATTCAATGGTTTTTCCATATATTTACATATGTACCACCTTTACCACAGTCAATCTTAGAACATTTTAATCACCGCAAAAAATGTCCTGTACCCTTTAACCATTACCTCCCTATTCCCACATCACCCTTAGTAAGCAAACACTAATCTACTTTCTGTATCTATAGACTTGCTTATTCTGGACATTACATAAAAGTTGAATCATATAATATGAACCTTCAAAGCCAGTCTTTTGTGACTGGCTTATTTAAATGAGTATAATATTTTCAAGATTAATCTATGTTCTAGCTTTTTTTATGTTAAACAATATTTCACTGCATGAGTACACCACAATTTGTTTTTCCATGCATCAGTTGATTAACATTTGAGTTATTTCTACCTTTGGGTATTTTGAATAGTACTGCTATTAACGTTTGTGTGTATGTTTTGTTTGAACACCTGTTTTTAGTTCTTTTGGATATATACCTACTGAAATTGCTGGATCATAGAGTAATTCTTTTTTTTTTTTTTTTGAGGCTGGGTCTCGCTCTGTCACCCAGGCTGGAGTGCAGTGGCGCGATCTCAGCTCACTGCAACCTCCGCCCTCCGGGTTCACGCCATTCGCCTGCCTCAGCCTGCCAAGTAGCTGGGACCACAGGCGCCCGCCAACCACGCCCCGCTAATTTTTTTTTTTTTTTTTTTTGTATTTTTAATAGCGATGGGGTTTCACCATGTTAGCCAGGATGGTCTCAGTCTCCTGACCTCCGGATCATAGAGTAATTCTATGTTTGCTCTTTTGAGGAATCGCCAAACTATTCTCCACAGAGGCTGCACCATTTTACATTCTAGCAAAGTAGAAGTGTTCTGTTTTTACTACATCTTGGCCAACACTTTTTAAAAATTTTATGTAGCCATTCTAGTGGCTGTGACACGGTATGTCATTGTGGTTTTGATCTGAATTTTTCCGATGATGAATGAAATTGAGCATCATTTCACATGTTTGTTGGCCATTTGTATGTCTTCAGAAAATAAAATGTCTATTCAAGTAATTGACTTTTTTGACTTTTTGTTGTTGAATTGTAATAATTCTTTATATATTCTCAGATGCCAAATCCTTATCAAACATATAATTTGCAAATCTTTTCTCTCATGCTGTGAGTGGTCTTTTTACCTTCTTGATAGTACCCTTTATGCATAAAAGCTTTAAATTTCAGTGGTATCCAGTTTATCTTTCTTTTGTTATTTGTGCTTTTGGTGTCATATCTAAGAAATCATTGCCAAGTCTAAGGTCATGATACCCATGTTTTCTTTTAAGAGTTTTATAGTTTAGTTCTTACATTTAGGTTTATGATTCTTTTTGAGTTAGTTTTTATAAATGGTGTGAGTTAAGGGTTCAAATTCATTCTCTTACCTGCGACTATCTAGTTGTACCAGGACCATTTGCTGAAAGACTTCTTTCCTATTGAATGGTCTTGGCTCCGTTGTTGAAAATTAGTTTACCATAGATACATGTCTTGATTTTGTTCTATACTCTCAGTTCTTTTCCACTGACATATATGTCTATACTTATGCTGGTGTCACAGTCTTGATTACCATGGTTTTTAGTAAGTTTTGAAATTGGAAAGTGTAATTACTCCTACTTTCTACTTCTTTCAGGATTGTTTTGACAGATTTTTGAAATTCCATATGAACTTTAGAATCAGCTTATCAACTACAGAAAAGATAACTGGATTCTGATAGGGATTGCATTGCATCTGTAAATTCATCTGGGGAGAATTGTTATTTCAACATTATTTATTCTTCTAACCCATGAGCATGGGATCTTTTTCCATTCATCCAGATCTTCTTTAATTCTTTTTAGTTTAATAGTTTCCAAGGTGCAAGTATTTTACTTCCTTGTTTAAATGTGTTCCTAGGTATTTATTCCTTTGGTGCTACTGTAAATGGAATTGTGTTCTTAATTTCCATTTAAGATTTTTAATAGCAAATATATAGAAATTTAATCAATTGATTTTTGTATATAGATCTTGTATCCTGTTTTGCTGAAGTCCTTTATTCTAGTATTTTTTTGTGGATTCCTTAGGATTATCTGTATGCACAGTTATGTCATCTGCAAGTAGAGATAGTTTTATGTTTTCCTTTTCTTTTCTCTAGGGATATCCTTAGGTTTTTAAAATTCTCTTTCTTGCCTAATTGCTTTGGCTTAAAATTCCAGTGCAGTGTTGAACAGAAGTGCTAAAAGCAAGTATCTTTGTCTTGTTCTTCACTTAGAGGCAAAGAATCTAGTCTTTCACCATTACATATGATGTTTGCTGTGTGAATTTTTTATAGATGCCATTGATCATGTTGAAGAAGTTTCCTTCTACTTCTAGTTTGTTGAATGTTTTTTCATCATGAAAGTGTATTGATTTTGTCAAATGATTTTTCTGTCTCTTGAAATTATCATGTGGTTTGGTGGGGGTTTTTGATGTTGTTGTTTGATATAGTGTATTACATTAGTTGATTTTTGAATGTCAATCAAAATTTGCATACCTGGGATAAATCTTCACTTTGTCATGGTATATAATTCTTTTTATACATTGATGGATTTAGTGTGGGAAGATTTTGTTGGGGGTTGTTGTATTCATATTCATAAGAGATATTGACTTCTTTTTTTCCCTTTGATTTGATATTTTTGGTATCAGGGTTATCCTGCTTTTGAAAAATGAGTTGAGAAAAGTTTTTCCCTCCTCTGTTTTTTTTTGGAAGAGTTTGTGAAGAATTGGTGTCAATTCTTTCTAAAATAGTTTGTAGAATTTAGTAGTGAAGCCATGTGGTCCCGAATTTTTATTTGTGGGTGTATTTTTGATTATTGATTTAATATCTTTACTTTTTATAGCTCTATTGAGATTGTCTCTTTTTTCATGAGTCAGTTTGGGTAGGTTGTGTCTTTTTAATAACTTTTCCATTTTATGTAAGTTATCTAGTCTATTGATACAGTTACTCATACTATTCCTTTAGCATCTTTTTTATTTCTGTAAGGTTGGTAGTAATGTCTCCTTTCCCATTTCTGATTCTAATAACTTGATTCTTCTTTTTAAATTGGTCAACCTAGCTAAAGTCTTGTCAGTTTTGTTGATCCTTTTAAATAATCAACTTTTAGTTTTATTGATTTTGTGTATTTTTAAAAATTCTCTTTTATTAATTTCTTTTCTAACTTTTATTAGTTTCTTCATTTAGCTTGCTGTAAATATAGTTTGCTCCTTTTTTCATTTCTTTGAGCTGGAAAATTAAGTTATTGATTTCAGATCTTTCTTCATACGATAGGCATTCAAAATACAAACTTCCTTCAAAGTACCACGTTAGCAGCATCACATAAGTCTTGTCTGTTGTACGTTTTTTTCTAATTTAACTTCTTATTGTTTGATTTTCACATATTTATTAATTTTCCAAGTTTCCTTTTACTATCAGTTCCTAACTTTATTTCATTCTGTTTGAGGAACTTAGTTTATATGATCACAATCCTTTTAAACTTATTAAGATTTGTTTTATGGACTTGCATATGGTCTATCCCTGAGAGCATTCCATATAAACTTGAGAAGGCTCTGTATTCTATGTTGTTGGGTTGAGTTTTTATAGGTTTTTTTTATGTCTAGTTGACTTATAATGTTGTTCCACAGTCTTTTATTTCCTTGATCTTCTGTATTGTCATTTTATTCATTATTAAAAATAGGCTATTATTGAATTGCCTTTTTTTTTTCAAGACGGAGTCTTGCACTGTTGCCCAGGCTGGAGTGAAATGATGCAATCTCGGCTCACTGCAACCACCGCCTCCTGGGTTCAAATGATTCTTCTCCCTCAGCCTCCAGAGTTGCTGGGATTACAGGCACCCGCCACCACATCCAGCTAATTTTTGTATTTTTAGTAGAGATGGAGTTTCGCCATGTTAGCCAGGCTGGTCTTGAACTCCCGACCTTGTGATCTGCCTGCTTCAGCCTCCCAAAGTGCTTGGATTTACAGGCATGAGCCAACACACCTGGCCTGAATTGTCTTTGTTACACATTCATTTCTGTCAATTTTTGCTTCATGTATTTTGGTAGCGCTGTTATTCGGTGCATATGATTATAATTTTATCTTCTTGATAGAGGCACCTTTTTAATCATTAAAAAGTATCTGTGTTTAGCTCTAGTAATTTTTTTTGTTTTAAAGTCTATTTTGTCTATTAATATAGCCACTTCAGCATTCCTGTGGTTGCTGTTTACATTATATGTTTTTCTATGCTTTTACTTTGATTATGTTTGTATCTTTGAGTCTAAAGTGTGTCTCCTGTAAGCAATATGTAGCTGAATCATGATTTTTTGTCCAGTCTGACAATTCTGACTCTTGATTGAATTGTCAATTCACTTACATTTAATGATAATATTAATATAGTTGGATTTACACCTACCACTTTACTTTTTGTTTTCTATATGCCTCATTTTATGTCTTTTTGTTCCTCTATTTCTCCTTTACTTTTTTTCTTTACATTAACTTCAAATATAGCATTTTAATTTCTTTAATGATTTTTATGGTATTTTTTGAGTCATTATCTCAAGGGCCTCCCATCTTACATCATAACTTACCACAATTAGCTTCATATTTATAATAAGTTAATTCCAGAGCAATACAAAAACATCACTTCTATCTAATGCTATTCTTTTTTCCTCTTTTGTGCTATTACTGTTATATATATTACATACATGGATATTATAATTCAACAATGCATTGCTATAATTGTTATTTTATATAATTTCATGTCTTTTTTATAGTATAATGCCTGTATCGTGGCTGACTTTTATGGAGGAGAGTTTTTTTTTTTTCTTCAACTTTTATTTTAAGTTCTGGGGTACATGTGCAGGATATGCAAGTTTGTTATGTAGGTAAATGTGTGCCATGATGGTTTGCTGCACAGATCAATTCATCACCCAGGTATTAAGCCCACCATCCATTAACTATTCTTCATGATGCTCTCTCACCCCACCAATTTCATGTCTTTTAAAGAAAGTTGAGAGAAGAAAGGAAAGCGAGTATATATTCATAGCTTTTGTTATAATAAACTTCTTACTTACTATTTCTGGTTTTCTTTCTTTCTGTGGATTCAAATTACCATCTAGAGTAATTATCTTAGCCCAATGCAGCTCTGCTTCCACCCACCTCTTTTCTACTATTATTGGCAAATATATTACATTTATATATGTTATATGCCCTAAATTACATACACATTGTTTTATACAACTGCTTTTAAACCAGTTAAAGGAAGGGAGAAAATATGCATTTATACTATCTTTTATAATTACATAATTACCTTTACCAGTTTTTTTTCTTTTTCCATGGGAATTCAGATTGCATTCTGGGGTCACTTATTTTCAGTCTGAATAAATTCATTCTTTCTTGTAGGGTGGATCTGCTAGAAACAAAGTCTCTTAATTTTTGTTTATCTGAGAATATTTTTACCTTCACTTTTGAAGATAGCTTTGTTGTACGTAGGCTTTTGGTTGACTTTTAGTTTTTTCTTTGAGCACTGAAATGATTATTCCCCCTCCTTTGAGCTTCTGTTGTTTCTTATGAGAAACTAATTTTATTGGAGTTCCTTTGTAAGTGATGAGACTTTTTTCTCTTGATGCTTTTCACATTTGTTTTCCTGTGCTTGGATTTTAATATTTCTACTATGATTTATCTGGATTTCTTCATGCTTATTGTACTTAGTGTTCATTGAGCTTCCTGGATATGCAGATTGTTGTTTTTCATTTTATATATTTGGGATATTTTTAGTCATTATTTCTACTGATATTTTTAATGCTCTCTCTCTCTCTCTCATTCTCTCTGCTTCTTCTGGTATTCCCATTAAGCATATATTAGTGTGCTTAATGGTGTTTTACATTTCTCTGAATCTTTTTTCATTTCTCTTTATTATTTTTCTCTCTGTTTTTTTGGCTTCATGCTCTATATTGATTTATCTTTATCTTCACATTTGCTAAGTCTTTCTTTGATCAGTTAAAATCTACTTTTGAGTTCCTTTAATATTTTTCATTTAAGTTATTGTATTTTGAACTCCAGAATTTTTACTTGTTCTATTTCTCTTTATTGATATTCTTTATTTGATGCAACATTGTCATCGTACCTTCTTTTGCTTCCTTGGTCATGAATTCTTTTAGTTCTTTGAACACAATTAAAATGGATATTTTGAAATCTTTGTCTGTTGCTAAAATCTGATACGTGGTTGCTCTCACAAGCTGTTGTTGTTTTCTAATCTGCTTTTTTTCTTGATGTATGGGCCATGCTTTCATGATTCTTTGTATGTCTTGTAATTTTTTGTTAAAAGCTAGGCATTTTAGGGAATATATTTTAGCATCTGGGTGCTGGTTTTCATCTCCCTCCAGGGCATGTTATTATTATTTGCTTGTTTGTTTAGTGACTGGCCAGAAAATTTTAGTGAAGTCTATTATGTCTTCTGTGGTGTCAAGTCTCACTATACTCAGGTAACAGTGTTTTGGGCAGGGTTCACTTTAATTGTCTATTTCCCTGGCCACACCTAGCCATTCAGCTCCACTAACTGCTGACAAATTGTTGTGTTGTTTTCAATAATACCCTGGGACCTAAATTGTTCTGTAGACCAACCCAATCATATTTGGGGTCTTTTATAGAAATAGTTCAGAGGGTCAATCAGTGTTTGAGATTTGTCCTGATCTATGCTTGCTCCTTCCAGCTGTTTCTTTCCTACATTTTCTGCTTTTTCCCCTAGGCATAATCTCTGAAGCAGGTCTCTGAAGCTGGAAGTGGGCACAATGGCTGCTTGTCTTTGAGTGACACCCCCACTGTAGAAATTAAGTCTCAGTGGGGAGTGAGAAATGGGTAGTAACCTCAGCTCTTCTTAGCTTCCTCTTCCTAGTGTGGAACCATGAGCTTATGGGTTGGGGCAGTGTCAGTTGAGACTCCTGTATTTTCGGCAATGTCACAACCGAGGTTGATCTTCCATCCCACAGGTAAGGACTGGAAAGAAGAAGGAAGCCCCTCACCTTTAGCCATACTAACTTGAAACTTAGCTCCAGCAACAAGTAGCTGGGGAAAGAATGAGACATGCTGACATCCTGCACTTTCTGGGAAGATAGCCCTCTGACTGGAAGCTGAGAAAAAAGAAAGCCTTGTGTTCTTGGCTGCTCCAGTCTGGAGCAGAGTTTCTATGTCGCTAGGCTGGACAGGGATGGTAGGGTGCAGATCTCAGTTCAAATTCCAGAAACTCTCTCTGTTATTACCAAATTATAATTGATTTTCTCAAATAAATGTTTCTTTTTTTCCTATATATCCTTAGAGCTATTTCTAGAGACTTTAAATGGTTCTTTTCACCAGTTTTGCTAGAAAGTAGTTCCACAGAGCTCTTCAAGCTGTTACGCTAGAAATCCATTATCACTATAAAATATTAATAAGGAAATTTTAAAAAGCTGCATAATATTCTATTTTATCAATATGATAATCATAATTATTCCTATATTACTAAGCTTATAATTTGATTTTAGTTTTTCACCATTAACCATAACTCCACAGTGAACATATTTGTGCTTAAAGATTTTACCACATCTCTATTATATTTTTAGCTGTGGTATTGCTGGGTCAAAGAATATTGGTTTTTTGTTCGTTTTATACACACTGCCACAATACTTTAGAGAAATGCTATAGCAACTCCTAAAAATATATTTCCCCCTTTACTATGCAAAATACTATCATAAAGGTTATTAAATTAATAACTTGTTGAAATGATTATTTTTATTTCAAATGAGATAATATGTTTTATATGTTTATTTGAATATCCTCTTTTGTATAAAATCAGTTATTGACCTTTGTAAATGTTTAATGAGACCCTGAGAAATTTTACATTATTTTGTATTCTTCATAAATTTAGAATATTAATTTCTCATATGCATTACATTTTCATTCACCTTTTCATTTGTCCTTTGTTTTCCTTTACAATATTTTAGGTACAGAAGTCTTTTTTTATGTTACTGAGCACTAATCTTTTTTCTCCTTTTCTATTGTTTTTAAACTTAGAAATTCTTATAACTCATCTCTGATAAATATTTCTAGGGGTTTTTTTGTTTTAGTAAACTCTTTAATATACCTGATATTTACTGGATTACAGGTGGAAGTTTAATTTCTGCTTATCTCATAAAACTAAACTTTTGTTTTATTTATTTTTTAATTTTTTATATTTTAAAGACAAGATCTCGCTCTGTCATTAAGCCTGGAGTGCAGTAGCATGATCATAGCTCACAGTAACCTTGAACTCCTGGCCTCAAGTGATCCTCCCACCTCACCTTCCCAAAGTGCTGGGATTACAGGCGTGAGCTACTATGCTCAACTTTATTATTCAATATTTAATGCATTACCAATATTAAATTATCTGTGGATTGCTAGAACAAACTGAGTAGTCATTGGGATGGGGCATTTAGTATTTCTTGTATTTCATTTGCTTGAAATTTATTCAGAGATCACATCCATTTTAATTATGGATTTAGTGACATGTTTTTGGAATTAATTTTAGTTTCAGATTTGTTACCTTTATAAAATGAAGTGGATAAACATTCTATGCTCTAGAAAGAAAAACACAGGAGGATCAGCTGTTTCTTGAAATAGAGTACAAAGTCATTTGATTCTAATATAATTTTTATACCTAATTCTTGGAAATGGTTTTTAATTGTTTCATGAACCTTAATCTATTCAGATTTTAATTTTTTTCTTGGTTTGTTCTTGTGATTAATACATTTCTAATAAAAAAGTCCATTTTATATAGATCAGTGGCTTTCATACTTTAATTATATTAAATTACCTTGGGTCTGTGAAGAGTTAGATATTACAAATTTAAAATATAAGTTTATCTGTGTCATCCTCCACCGCTTGTCACTCTTCAGCAGTAGTATAGCAAGTTTCTTCTTATTTTCTTCCTGCTTTATAATCATAAGCAAAAACAGTTGCTGAATATAGAAACATACAAGTATTCTGAAGCCGATAGTATTCAAAACCTCATAGTATTTATGCATGAAATAGAAAGTTTCTACTCTCAGAATCACCTAGATCAGATACTGCAGATGTTTTTAGCTTCTATTAATCTCAGTACTTCACGGATCATGCTATTTTCTCCTAGTCTTACCAAGACTCCAATATCACCTGTTTGCATCTGCATAAAGCCTTAATTTTATTTAATTTTACTGTGGCTCTTATCCTGGTTATTCTCAATCATCACCATGAATGCAAGTCCTCCCCTAACTCCATCCCTAAGCTCTGCACCTTCCATACTCATACACTGAAACTGCTGTGTGCTGTTTCCACGATTCTCCCATGCTCTAATGGCCCATTTCCAAGCTCTTCCTATTGTCTTCTGTAAAAACTCTTGGACAAAGGCAATGCTATATGTAAACCAAATTATGTTTTATTTTATTTCCCTGAAAACATATAGAGTATTTTTGACTCCTTAATAGTTGCTTTGGGATCACTATACCGGGTTCTGGCCAAAGGGATATGGATATAAGGTGAAGTGATGCAAATCACTCTGGAGGATGGCTCACAAAATCAACCTGAGTGACCTTCCTGTCCTCTCTCCCCCTGACATGGGGACTCTGGAAGCTATCGAGGGAGTCTCCCATTCCATCTAAAACTTTTCATGACTGAGAAATAAATCTTTGTTGTGTTTATCCACTGCAGCTTTGGGTTTACTTGTTATCACAGCATAGTCTATTCTATACTGACTAATATAACTCGCCCTGTATTTTGTTGTAAATAAAGACTCATACAACCTTACCTTTTTAGAATGTTACTTCCACTTTCTGTCTTAACTGAAAAAAAAGAATATTCTTTAAACAGAATTTGTATTTCTTATCTTAAAATTCTCTATGTTCAAAAAACTAGGTATGTTATTACATATTGGTTGTCAAGTTAATTGTTGATAATGCCTCTGACATTTCAGATAACCTAGAAATGCAGATGTTTATGTAAAGTTTACCATTTTAAAAGTATTGAAATTAACTTAATAGAAAAAATAAATCTATCTTCCAAAACCCACCCATAGAGAGCCAGGTTTGAGCTTCTTCAGTTGGTTACTTCTAGTCTTCAAAACCTTCTCTCCTGATGAAGTCTAAGCAGCTCTTATCCTAGTCCCTTTAAATCATCTATTCTTACAATAATGCATGAATATTCACTGAAATATTTGGTAGAAAGGGTACATTTTTCCTGCAACCCAAGCCTGCTACAACCTTCTGTAAGCTTAAAGTCTTTGGCAATGAGCAATTTATCACCCAAGCCTCAAAGCTCTCATGCATGTGGTTCACTTTCATTTGATTTCAGGTTCACCACCCAGGACCATCTCTTGGATCCTGCCTTCACCCTTACCTGCCCACTTCTGAACATTCAAACATGAATATCACACTCTGAATATAACATTTACTTCTAGGTCTGTCATTTCATTCTCTCATTAGACTTTCTCTTCTACCCCATTAAAATTGCATCCATTTTTTCACTGTTTTCTCCTGGCTTTGCCTTCTTCTCTATTCAGCTTTGAATATATAACACCCTTGGTTCTACTTTCTATGTATTAAGCATAGGTTTATGGGTGCCTAGTCCCATCACTTCCATGTCCTCAGCCTAATGTTTTTCTAGAGCATGCTCCATGCTGGCTATTCACACACTTACCACAAAGGAAACTCTGACCTAAGACAACATGTTCAAAGCCCTTAAGAGACCAGCTTCCTGTCTTCATCTGTTCTCGTGCTTGATCACTCCTTTCATACACAGTCAAACTCCAGCCATTTCATAACACTGAAATGCGAAAAGAACTATTTTATGATTTGTGTTTCTATATGTTTGCATAAGCATCCTTCACTTCCTCTTCTAGCCTCTCACTGAGAGATAATGGTGGGACAATCACATGATTTTTGGAGACGAGAGTCTGTGGCTCATCTGACCTCATCACTCTCAGAGTCTCAGTTGTATTATCTATAATGATTCATAGACTTCTGGTTTTGTAAAAATTAAATGAGCTAATTTGCTCAAAGTGTCTTACTATCAGGTCTGTGATAGGCTCTCAGAAAAAGACAACTTTGTATCATTCTATTCTTACCAGCATAGTTCTGTTATCTTCTACTCTGGGACATTCTCCCTAATCCAGCCTAACTGCACTGGTTTCTTCTTGTTTCCTATCACTGTGTCTAGAACATAATTATGATTAAGCTTAAAATAGTGATTTGGAATTTGTTCATGTAACCCTCCCCAGCCCACATTCACATAAACACTATACTGTGAACTCCTGTGGACAGAAATCTACATTATTAGCTCTGTATTTCAGGCATCTAGGTTGCCAAATACATTTTTTAATTAAGTGAAATGCATTGTGTCTGTACATAACCAATTTTGTTTTGTTTTTTCATTTTACATCTTTTAGGTCCAATAATCAGCATCAATGTTATACTTAATAAATTGAATTGCTTAATGAGACAAATTACACGACACATACATTCACACAATTCATTCCTTTCACAGACTAAGTAAGGTCTTAGATCTTATGTGCAATTGTGGGAGAAAAGAAAACCCTGTCTAGCTACATTCACCCAATTCTAGGGTTGTATTTCCAGGTCTAGAACTCATTGGTTCCCACATACACATTCAGGTCTGTGTCATCATTATCATCTGAGGCTGTGTTGAGTAGCTCTTCCCTATTCCTTGACCCTAGCTCAGATATCCTGACTGGTGGTGGGGCTACCTGCTAAAAGAACTAGCTACATGCCAGACTATCTAATTTGATTGGGAGCAGAGAAGAAGGGAATCATCTGATGATTTGCAAGAAGAGAAATAACATGGGGACCAGGAATCATGGCACAGAAAATGAGCTGTGGATCTCTAGCATATAGGACAAAGAGGTGAGTGGTTAGCATACAATAAGGGCAAAGATAAAGGGCTTAAAGGGAGGACGTGTAAGCAACCCATTCTAGGTGTCTAACTTTCTGACTCATTCCTTCCAATCTTACCTAAATATAAGGAAAAATTATGAAATGAAATGTGGGCAGAAAGAATGGAAAGTTGAGTGCTAAATCAATTTTATTAAGCTACAGAAAAGGAATATTTCCACAGTGAGACAGGATGGTATAACACGGTGGTTTTGAATGAGAGGAAAGGAGAAATGGATGAATGTAGTGAAAAAAAATCTTACAGAAATGATATAAACTATTTCAGGGGATAAAAACATGATGGTACAATTTCATTCTATCTATTGTAACTTCCTATATGGCACTCTTTGTTCGGCTCCTTCTTCCCCATTTAATTAACTGATTTAAATTATTTCCAAAGTAGATTATGTGTTAAAGTGGGAAAAGTTCCCTTAGCCCCCTCACAGGGCGTGCGATGGGGGTGTGGCTCGCCTTTTCGGTGCCCCGCTGCTCCAACCTCTAGGGGGAGCATGCAGACCGGCAGGTTGTGGGGCTCTGACCTCATGGCAGCGTCTAAGGGTGAATGTTACAGCCGAAGCCCCAGTGGGCGTGTGTTACAGTGTGCTCTTTCAGTTAGCCGTCCGTTGGCAGCTTGTGTTAATCAGCTCAATTAAACCCTCTGCCTTATCACAAGGACAGAGGGCTTTCTGTATCCCGGGGTTCTTGCTTTGGTGTACCAGAAGAATCAGATCACATGTGGGCTTGGAGAATGAGTGCCAAGTTTTATTGAATGGTGGAAGTAGCTCTCAGCAGATGGATGGGGAGCCAGAAGGGGAGCGGGAAGGTGGTTTTCCCGTGGAGTCAGCTCAGCGGCGTGACTCTCCTCTGACTGCTGCAGCTACCGTTTCGTTCCACTGGTCAACGGCCTGCCGGCGTCTGCCGGTGCCTGTCGGTGTGCTCTTCAAACCAAGTGTTCCTCTTTTTTTTTTTTTTTTCCAAGACGGAAACTTTTATTGGATAATAATTTTGTCAATGGAAAACAACAAAGATACAATTTATAACTGTTTTTTTTCTCCCTTTACAAGGATAAAATTAGAATTTATTCATTTAACATTTGTTGAGCACGGAAATCTGAGAAACGAAGATGACAGTGATGTCTACTTCTTGAGATAATATATTTAGTATATTAAGTATGTAAGTGTGTACAGAACTTAGAACAATGCCTGGCAAGCAATAAGTACTTCATAAATAAGTATTACCAAGTATTGTACCAAGTGTTCCTCTTGATGTCTCGCCGCTTGTGTGTTCTTCTGCTGCTGTGTTTCTCACGATGTCCGGCTGCTGTGTCTGTGCCCACTAGGGTCTCAGGGTTTTTATAGGCACAGGATGGGGACATGGTGGGCCAGGGTGGTCTTGGGAAATGCAGCATTTGGACCTAAAGACAGGAGTGCCTGTTCTCACCTATTTCCGTGGGCACAGGTCCAGGGGTGGAGCCCTCGCCGGGGACCTGCCATTCTCCTCTCAGCCCTTCCTTGCCCTGCTCCCATATCAGTACTATGCAGAAAAACTGAATTATGAAACTTATAGTGAAAAGGTCGTTAAATGTTATCAAGTTCACATTTTCTCCCAGTGGAGAACCCACTCTGCTTGGTCCCTCATGTCTATTTAGCTACCTTCTGTAGAGCAGAAACCTTAGATCGCCAACCTTGTTTGTGTCACAGCTATCATATTCACACACACTACTTCATGTTGTGGAATAAAATGGAGCCCTAACCAAATTTGTTTAATTATACAAAAAATAAAGTTTAGTTACTTTTTTGAGGGTCTTGCTCTGTCTCTCCGGCTAGAATGCAGAGATACAATCCTAGCTCACTGCAGCCTCAACCTTCTGGGCTCAATCGATCCTTTCACCTCAGCCTTCGAGTAGCTGAAACTACAGGCATGTGACACCATGCCCAGCTAAGTTTTATATTTTCTGTAGAGACAAGGTTTTACCATGTTGCCCAGGCTAGTCTCAAACTCCCTGGGCTCAAGTGATCCTCCTGCTTGGATTACAGGTGTGAGCCACCACACTTGGCCTAGTTCCCCTTTTAAAACCGTTTACTTGTTGACATATCTGTTTGCTGAAGGTTTTAGAATGCTCTTGTCAGAATAAAGTTTAAAAAAGACTATAATTATTTTTCAATAATTTTATTTTTGTAGGTTTTCACATTTTAGAATATTAATTCTTGTTTAAAGAGGATTTCTGATTATAAGTAGAATATCCTTTTGTGACTATAAGAGAGAGGGAGAGAGAGGGAGAGAGAGAGAGAGTGTGTGTGTGTGTGTGTGTGTGTGTGTGCGCGCGTGCGCGCGCGTGACTGTTTCCATGGTGGAGGTGTAGGAAAGTAATAGTAATAGTAGTGTTCTTTCATAGTGGCCTCAGATGAGGAAGTGGGAAAGACTAGAAATATCTTTCCTGCTTATAGTATGTTAAAAAACACTTATGTGTGAATCAGCAAAATACCGGGGTTCTAACAGTCGTTCCACTAATAATAGCCTGTGTGGTCCTGAATAAATTGTTTTGTCTCTATGGCTTTAGTTCTAACATTTATAAAATGAAGAGGTTGAACTAGATCATTTTACAGGATTCTTTCACACCTACAAATTGTGTACCGTTATAGGGATTTTCATTTAGAGGAAGATGTTCATGGCTTTGGGGGAAAAAGTGTCTAGAGATCTTCTAATTTCTGATTTGGTAAGGCAATGATTTCCATTTCCAGTAGTACTCTTGATTTTGAAATCCCGCCCTTGAAACAGGACTCCGAATTAAGGTGAAATACCTAACATTGGCCGGCAGATGGCACTATTGGGGCACCGACAACTAGACTGCTCTTCACTAACAAGTAGCTTGCAATAAAGACCCTGGAGCTGAATCAATAGGATAAAGAATGGTTGCAATGATTATTAGAACTGTGTTAGAGAAGTCTGTGATGCTTATGATTTCTGATGGCACCACCATGTGCTATAGTCTTTCCAGAGAGCCAGTTAAATAACCAGTCAATTGCTACCATTTTTACAAATTGGTGTCAGTAGATGCACGACTCTTTGTGTGTAAGCAGCCATTGGGTTCACAAGGTGTTTCAGGTAAGAATAGAGAAAGTCTTGATGGAAATAGAGCTGGCAAAGGTCACAGGACCCTGCCTATGTTTATAGACTGCACAAGAACGACAGAGCGGCTTCAGCACATACCTTCTTCATTCCTCTTCTGAGCTAGTAGAGAAGGGAATTTGACTTTTTTTTTTTTCCTTCCATAGAACGGGGCTTGAATTCCTTTGGCAGGAAGTCCCAAAAGTTAATTTTAACCCAGGAAATTGTACATTAATAACATGATACAAGTTTTACTTTCAACAAAAGAAAACAGAATAAAAGGAATTTCCCAGTTACAGGATATTCTGACTATTCTGTGACATACAGTTTGATAAAACGTAAACTAAATCTGACAGAAAGGTTTGCGATGGAGAAGGAAAGAGAGAAGTGCTTGTCCTTTTGTCTTATGTAGTCCCACAGGAATACACTGACTTATTTCTACCTTTTCCACATCGTTTCCTTTTCCTTTCTTTCTTGTTATTTATTTATTTATTTATTTATTTATTTATTTATTTATTTATTTATTTTTGAGACGGAGTCTTGCTCTTGTCACCCAGGCTAGAGTGCAGTGGCGCGATCTCTGCTAACTGGAACCTCTGCCCCCCAGGTTCAAGCAATTCTCCTACCTCAGCCTCCCGAGTAGCTAGGATTAACAGGCATGTGCCACCAAGCCCGGCTAATTTTTTTTGTATTTTTACTAGAGACGGGGTTTCTCCATGTTGGCCAGGCTGATCTTGATCTCCTGACCTCATGATCTGCCCGCCTCGGCCTCCCAAAATGCTGGCATTACAGGCGTCAGCCACTGCTCGCGGCCTCCTTTTTCTTTCTTCTATTTTCCCATAACTCATACATATTTTTGTTTCATTTTGCTTTTCCTAAAAGATCTCTGACATATATATTTTCCTTTCTTCTCCAAATCAAAAATGCTAAGTAAACTTGAAACTGATAGAGGTAAGAAACAGCTTACTTTCTCCTCCATTTTAATTCCTGGTTGCAAGTAAAAACATCCTATTATATTCCTCATTTTGCATTTGTTAAAATTCTTCCTGCCCTTTTCACTGTCTATTTTCAAAGTTGTTTCTTTCTGTGAAAACTTGCTAATCTCCAGATCTTAGTCTTAAAAATTTTTGCCTTTTTTATTAAAAATTGCTGCCATTTAAGAATCTCAGAAAAATGAAAGAGAAAAGATTTCCCCTTTCCATAAAACCATAGCAAGAAATAGCATTTAGAATTGTCAGACCCTTTTTGATAAAATGATACAGGAAAACATTCACAAAACTATGGGCCTTGAGAAAATGTATGGTGTTGCACTTCTTTTCTTTATGATTTTTATAAAATCATCCCCTTAAACTTTCCTTAATAATGCAAACTTTTAGGACACTCACCTTGATTGGAAAATTGTTCTATGTCCTCTAAAATGTAATGCTTCATCTCTAAAATATGTTTTGCTATCTGGTTGTTTTAGTTAATAATATGTTACCTTAGTTTCAGTTTTTACACATAAATTTCTATTTTTCTGAAACTATAAATACTCCAAAGAATTCTTTTAGACATAATTATTTTCCCCTTCTTGGAACTGCCTTTGCAAAGATTATAATACTAGCCCCAGCTACTCAGGAGACTGAACAGGAGAATTGCTTGAACCAGGAGCCAGAGGTTGCAGTGAGCCAAGATCACACCACTGGACTCCAGCCTGGTAACAGAGTGAGACTACGTCTTAAAAAAAAAAAAAAAAAAAAGAAAAGAAAAAGAAAAAAAGAAAGAAAAACAGAAAATTATGGCAGTGAAATACGTCTGATCTAATCAACCTGATGCGGGCAGGGCAGGAGAGCCCCAAAACTGAAAGCTTAATCCCAAACTTATGACCGTCAGAAAAATTTTTAACAAGTAATATAAAAAGGTTTTCCTTTCATAGTGATGTAAAAATAATCTGGGAAAAGACATAAGAATATAACTATGTTCCTTTGCCTTTATAAAGCAGGGAAATAACCAAGATTATACACATATGAATGAACTCTACATATGAAATAGGTGTCTCAGTTGAGATGATAGTTTAAAGTGATTGTTCATTATTGTAAACTCTTAAGGAAAAATATTTCTGTTAATTGGTTAAGAATAATTTGACTTATTCATAAAATGAATTTTTATAGTCATTCAAATTGAGACAGCTATCTGTTACTGATGTGAAAAAAAGCTTTAGGGAATAGGAAAATTAGAGTATACTATCATAGTTATAATATTATTTACTTGTGTAAATTTGTGTGTGTAGCATATACACGTGTCTTTGGTGGAAAGATGATCACCAAATTGTTGAGTGGTTATTTCTCGATAGATTTCAGTAGATTAAAAACAATTATTCTTTGTATTTTTCTTTATTGATTGTATCTTTACAAATTCAACATTAGCACATTTCAATATAAAACATTAAGTTGTTTTATCAGAACAGGGTCACAATCCAGACCCCAAGAGAGGGTTCTTGAATCTTGTGCAAAAAACAATTCAGGACAAATCCACAGAGTAAAGCAAAAGCAAGTTTATTAGGAAAGTGAAGGAGTGAAAGAATGGCCACTCCATAGGCAGAGCGGGACATTCCCAAAAGCAAAAGGAAGAATGTGTCCACCTTAGGTACAATGCTTGTTTATATATAAGAAGCAAAGCAAAACAATTGTGGGGGAGGTCTACTGTTACGGGATCTTTGGGGTGTCACTTTTCTGACCGGAAACTTCTGTGGCCAGTGGCGCCTTTGCTTGAGATTTGCTGGGGCCCACTGGGCTCATTCTGCCTACTTGGCCTTGCAGGCTGTGCTTGGCTCACGCTACTGGCCTTGATCCCATGCCTCCAAAGGGTGAGTAAGATGGGAGCGGTGAAGGGTATGTGAGCGAGCGTGAGGTCTGGCCACTGCACACAGTCAGACAGGCTGGTTGCTGCAGTGGGGTGGGCAACTCCAAGTGCCGGCATGGGTGCTGGTTCTTTGCAAGGCTGTGGCCAGACCAGGTGCACTGCAAGCAGCTCCCACAGTGGGCACTGGGGACCATGGTGGTGCCTGGAAGTTTGGAGATTACAGGGCCCCAAAGCGGGAGTCACAGCCCTGGTTCTGGGAGCTCCCAGGTCTGGGATCCCCAAAGGGCCACAGCTCTTCTTTCCTTCTCTTCGCCTGCAATGTAGCGAGCAAGCAAGGGGCATGTCAGCCCTGTTTGTGTTACAGCTCTTTTAGCTTTGCCATTCGTTGGGTCACGAGTTCTTGTCCTGTGACTAGGAAAAGTGAGTTATGCAGACAAGTGGAGGGTGAGTAAGAGGAAGAAGAGCTTTATTGAGCTATAGAACAGCTCAGAGGGGACCTAGCAGAGAGGGTAGTTCCTCTCTGCTACAGAGGTCATCTCAACAAGTGTTGAGGGTAGCTCCTCTCTGCTGCGGGTCCTCCCATTGTTTGCAGCTCCAAGCAGAGAAGAGGCTCTAAAGTGGGTGGCTCCTCTCTGCAGCAGGTCATCCCATTGCCTCTGCAGCTCTCAGCAGAGAGTGTAACTCCTCTCTGCTGCTGGTCATCCTGTCATCTCTCCATCCTTCGATCTACTCTGCTATGGCTGATCCCAGGGCTTTTATACACCTCAGAGGAGAGGAAGTGTGTGCCAGTTGGTCCATGGGTGGCCATGGGCAGGCCTGGAAAAGGCACCACAAGACCCCACTCCATCAGCAGCCTGGCCCCCAGCCTTCAGACCCTCCCTGGGGGACCTGCCCCCTTCCATCCAGAAGCCTTTCTGCCTCCTGCCACTGTCCATGGCGCCCAGGCTGCTAGCCCCCAGGGGCACCTGCAGGCCAGCACCTAGCTGCCCTCCGCCCCCCACCACTCAGCTTCCCCCATACCCAGCCTTTGTGCTCCTGGATGCTCAAAATCTGGAGGGGGCCGAGGCAGCAGGGGGCTGGTGTATCAGTGCTGCCCACAGCGTGGACACTCCCGGCTACACCCAGCCGGGCTGTGACAGCTCCAGGTTTCATTCAGCCCCAACCCTGCTCTGAGATTGGAGTGGGTGCCAGGAGTGGCGAGAGGCTAGGCAGTGGGAGCAGACAACTCTGAGCCTTCGCGGGAGGGCCTTCCAGGTCCCCGAGGGTACAGACAGCAGAGATGCCAGGGTCCTGTTCCTGGGAGGGTGGGGCTCCCCTGGCCTCCTGGAGCTTGCAGGCAGCCCTGGCCACGTCTCCTCACAGCCTGGGGTAGGGGTTCCGGATGCTCTGCCTGCCCCTCAGTGCCAGATTGTGCTGGAGGGTAGCTTGGCCCAGCCCCATTGCGGTGGCCCTCAGGGTGGCAGGCTTTGGGGGCAGGGGGAGAGGGTGCTCCTTCTTGTCCTTGTCCCTAGCTCCCACCGGCTCCGTGGAGGATGGCACTGCCTCAGGCCCAGCTCCACCTCCTCCCTGCACCCTCCCAGCAGTTGCTGCAGGTGAGAGCGGCGATGGGACCAGGGTCCAGAGCAATGGAGGCTCCGTGCCTGGGAGCGGGTTCTGCCGGCTGTGGCAGGATAGGGGTGGCACAGTCGGCCGCCTTGGGGACACAGGACATAGGGGACCCACCACCGCCACTGCTGCTCCCGCAGCAGCTCCTGCCGCCACCACCCCCGCCTCCTTGCAGCCGGAGTGATGACAGCGGCTGCTCCGGGCCACCCGCAAGCGGCCATCACTACAAGGGATTAACCGTTGTGTAACTACTGTCTGCCACAAGAATCTCGAGTATTATCTTTAAAGTGAAACTTATTCTTACACTAAAAATGTTTTCCTAATATATTGGGACACCAGGATTATTAATCGTTGTGTAACTACTGTCTGCCACAAGAATCTCTATTATTATCTTTAAAAATGCTTTTGTTCCTAATGTATTGAGACATCAGGACATTTCCTGGGTATGTTGTTTCCTGGGTCTGTTTGGTAAACCTTGTTAACCTGTTCCCTTCACTATAAACATCCTATGACTTAGAATGCCTGGCCTCTTGGGAACGCATCCCAGCAGCTTCCTCATTTTACCCAGCCCCTATTCAAGAGGGAGTCTCTCTGGTTCCAACACCTCTTACAGTTTTGAAAAGGAAAAAATAATCCTCTTGAATGAATCTTCTGATAATTCTCACCTAATGTGATTGGAATCTACTGAGCCTACTAGATGGAGCTGGTTGAAAGAGAGGGGAGCTCTATGAGCTCCAGAAATACTTTAAAAAATAAAAATTAGAGAACAAAAAGAAAGATTTCCAAGGGGTGATATAAAATAGGAATTGGAGGATGGAGAAACAATAGCACACCTACCTCTAGAATTTCATAAAACCAGGATATAATACCTAGAGAAAATGCTGAAAATTATCAATTTTTAATTTTCTTTATTCAAAAAAAATCTTTGTATGTTACTTCTGGGTGATTCTCAGAACTAAATCTTCTGGTTTAGTAATTTATTTTTGTTAGTCTGATATTCAGTTATCATGTTAAAATTTTTGCTATAATATATTAATTTTATAAGATTTGTATGGGCATCTTGTCATATAACTTTTGCTTGCCCTGTTTCAGTATTTTCTATTTTTGTTTCAAAATAATATTTTTCCTTTTATGGCCTCTTTAACATTTATATTTTAAATTCTTTTAGATGCTGTAGTCCATCTTCTTTCTTTTTCTCTTTCTTTCTTTCTCTCCTTCTTTCTTTCCTTCTTTCTTTTTCTCTTTCTCTTCTTTCTTTTCCTTTCTCTCTCTCTCTCTCTCCTTCTTTCTTTCTTTTTTTGAAACAGGATCTCACTGTTGCCCAGGCTGCACAGTGGCACAGCTCACTGCAGCTTCAACCTCCCTGGAATCAGGTCATTCTCTCACCTCAGTCTCCCCAGTGGCTGGGACTACAGGCATCTCCACCACACAGCTAATTTTTGTATTTTTTGTAGATGGGGGTTTTGCCATGTTGCACAGTCTGGTCTCAAACTTCTGGCTCAGCCAATCTACCTGCCTTGGCCTCCCAGAGTATTTGTATCTCTTAAGCTGTAAATTGTTCTGATTTCAGAGTTTGTTGTGTGTGTTTTAAGAGTGTTCGTTTCCATACATCTTTTGATCATAACTCCTGCACAGTTCTCATTTGTGAGTCCCTCCTGGATTATTCTCCAGCACAACCCCTGACCCTGGTGAGGTGTTGCACCGGCCTCACAGCCTGCTTGGCTAGTGGATTTCTGCTCCAGCCTTGCTGGAGCAGCTTTGGTCTTCAGTCTCAGATGGGTGGTGTTGGTGCCCTGATTCAAGATCTTCTGGGTTTTTTTCATAGTTTGTGAGTGGCATAAACGACACTCAATGTGCCTATTTCCTACTGTCTCACTCAACGGCAGTAATCCACATGGGGGACTTCTGTTGTGGGGACAGGGTTCCCCACACACCAAGCGACCAATCAATTCTGCTGCAGACACTAGTTGGGTGTCCTCCAGTTCTATTCTGACACTATCCTCCTAGAGATAGCATCAGATGCCACAGGTTGAGGGCTCAGTCCCCAAGAAAGACTGCCCTCCCAACCCCCCACTACTTAGGCTCCAGTCACAAGTCAGGGCCTCTGGAAATTCTGGCGTAGGGTTGGGGTTCCTGCAACCTCCTTTTTGGGCTCGATTATTTTGCTAGTGGCTCATAGAACTCAGGAAAACAGTTTTTATACTTACCAGATTATTTTAAAGGATTCTACAAAGGATACAGATGAAGAGATGTGTAGGGTAAGGTATCATGGAAGGGGTGAGGAGCTTCCCTGCCCTTCCCAGGTACAACACCCTCCAGGAACCTCCGCGTGCTCAGCTATCCAGAAGCTCTCTGAACCCTGTTTTCTGGGGCCTTTTATAGAGGCTTCATTGGATGGGCAAGATCAAAGCGTAGGCAACCATGTAGAAATATGATTGGAAAACAAAGGTATGATCTAACACTAATAGACTGAGTGGGGAAACCTCGCAAGTCCTGCCTGTTCAGATTCCTTTTGGCCTCTCTGTGCCGCATTCCATCCTCCTGGGTACAGGACAGGACCCTCTCTGGAATGACAGTTTTATGACCCCAGATCAGAAAGGCAGGGGAAGATTAGAGTCCTGCTTGGGCTGGTGAGAAGAGAGCAGGAAAAGGCCAGAGAGATTCTGTTTTCCGAGGCCTAAGTGCCCCAACATTATAACAAAAGACCGTAACTAGAGTTATGGGAGTTATGAGCCAGGAACCATGAATGAAAACTTATATATTTTTTATATATAAGATATCACAGGCCGGGTGCGGTGGCTCATGCCTGTAATCCCAGCAGTTTGGGAGGCCAAGGCGGATGGATCATCTGAGGTCAGGAGTTTAAGAGCAGCCTGGCCAACATGGTGAAACCCTGACTCCACTAAAAATAAAAAAATTACCCAGGCGTGGTGGCGGGCATCTGTAATCCCAGCTACTCGGGAGGCTTAGGCAGGAGACTCACTTGAACCCGGGAGGCGGAGGTTGCAGTGAGCAGAGATCATGCCACTGCACTCCAGCCTGGGTGACAGAGCCAGATTCAGTCTCAAAAAAAAAAAAAAAACACACAATAGAGAATTATTTTTTTCTTGTTTTCAACTGTAGTTAGTATTTATTCCATTTTCACTGTAATTTCTCTATGTTTAGAGAAAGAGATCAAAGTTTTAGTACACACTCTTTCTTCTAAAATCAAGTCCCATTTTTTCCATGATGATTTCCTAAGGTTTTGATACTTTTATTTTTCTAACACTCTGCAATGACAAGTGGTAAACTCTTTGGAATTAAAAGGAGGTGGCACGTGTGACTCATTTGAACATAGCTACACTGGGAATTATGTGTCTTTTTCATATTCTCTGCCAAGGAGAATAAAGCCTAGGTGAGAAAAAGTGAAAAGTGATAGTTGGGGATAAAAGTAGACAGCAGACTGATTCTATAGGCCCTGTAAATAATTAAAATGGATGCATAGCAAACAATGTCAGGAACGAGTAGACGCAAGGGTATTAATGAGTTGGAGGCCAGCATGGGTCTTCAGGAACAGAGCACTGGAAAACATAACAACTGTGCTCTATCATGCAGCTGTGAGATAATGTGTTGTGTGTCTTAAGGAGATAAGAGGAAACTGGCCCGCATCTCAATTCAACATTCGGTATTTGACAAGATATCTCACTTTCCATCTTATTATCACCTATCACTGAGGACTTTTAGTGCCCTTAATGCCACTTAAAATTAGGTACATTTTCATTTCTGACCATTTCTCTGGTTATTTCATTCCTATGTAGGTTTTGCTAGAATAATTCAGAGTTCTTTGGAGATTTGCTTCTGTTGACCCAATAACTGTCATTAGCAGGATCTTATATTTTACCCTTCCCTAGGTAGATGCAATCTAGTTTCCACCGAGAAACTCTACTGAGAATCTTCTGACTGGGTCCTAGGAAGAGCAAGAGATGGCATGGGAAATCTAATCCTGAAGTTCTTTCCCCATGTAACTCTGCGTTCCTAAGGCCACAGTATAACCTAAGCTTTAGCCTTCCCTCCCTGTTGTTGGGTCATCTTTCCCAGGGACATAACAGAAAAGGCTTTATCTAATGTCTTTTCTCATTTACCTCCCTGGAAGGTGTCCCTTCAGTACTGTGTGTCCTTCTTGCTGCTGCTGAACTCTGTCATGCTCTCTAATCATTTCAACACCTGGCACCCCTGGAGAGACTATGGAGGAGAGAATGCAGGTGAGCTGCCACCAATGGAGCTCTGAGGTTATCACAGCCTGATAAACGAACTCACAGGACACTCTCAATCCAATACGGCACTGATGTAGTTTAAGACACTGATGCAGATGAGAAGCACAACTGCACAGCATGTGTACTTCTAGTGAGAATTCATAAAATATCCCAGGCACAGCTTCCAGACCCCACCACTGTGTGGACCGTGCTTGTTTGTAAAAGGTGAGTCAAATATGTGAGGATTCTTCAGCACAAGGAAGCTGGCATTGCATATTAATCATGTAGATCCTTCCTGGGCATGTGACCTGCTCTGTTTCGCTGCAGCCCATCACATTAATTACATCATATGGTAAGGAATCTCAACAACCAGGTTCTGTTGCTCTCAGTATCCTCAGAACATTGCACAGAACTTGGCAACCTTTAAAATATGCCTCATTTATGATCAGTTGAGCAGGTTCTTCATCTAGGTAGTGTGATCCATTTGGACATCTCTGGGTCTGTAGATGAGTTTGACGGTCCAGCTGATGAGGCCTCTCCTTTCAGTGAAACAGACCGCACTTCCCCCTCATGTTTATTTTTCTTTATTCTTCACACTATCCCCCAGGGTTGTGAATATATACCAGATGTTTTAATAGGTGTGATACAGAGAATTCTATAAAATATATACTGCAATATTGTTTTTTTCATGAAAAATTCACCCAAGATATTAAACCCTTTGCAGAATCAGATATGGCCAGTTTTTAATCTTGCTTCATTCCCTTCATGCCCACCCTTTTCTATAACAAGTAATCAAATTTCTAGAAAGCCTAATCCCTACCTATGAGACTGAATTTCACCCTGACCTTCATCACGCTACATCCAGCGGCACTGACTTCCACCAGTTTGTTTCAATATTCCTCTTTGCTACCTATGAGCTACCTGCTTAGCCTTACAAATCTCCCATGGGAAAACATTAATTTTCAGAATCAGTAAAGCCTGTGTTGACGAGAAGAAACATATAGTTTAAGCTGGGATAATTTGCAAGATTGCCTCTCTCGCAATGGAATTAGTGTCTCACATTATTGGTCAGAGCACTATCAATTTCTTTTCTACATTCTCCCTTTCAATTCTGCCTCCTTATTGTATATAGAAATAAGCAATAGGCTTAACAGTGAGTCACACACTTTTCAATTGCCTCCTACTGGATGCTTTGACATTTTGATTAAATCCTCAGGCCAGCAGTTCAGTAACAGAAGTCAGCATGCATTAAAAAAAAAAAAAAACAATATTTTATTTAAACAACATTCCTTGAATTTTCCTCTTATGAATAGAAAAAAAAAGCTGGATCAAAGATAATCTAAGATAATTCTCACCATATGAACACAAAGAGATGCAATATCATTATGATAATTGAGGTGAATTTTTCTCTATATGGCTTAGCTTTATTCCAAAAAAGGAATCCTGCCTTATCGAGAAAATCTTAATTTTTTGTTCATGTACAGAAATTGAAAAATGTTTAATTTTGAGTAAGCTTTCTTCTAAAAAATGTTTAGATTCAGTGTTCTGACATAAGGGAGATTATGATTTTTAGTGGATGTTTTTGCAGTGATACAGGCTGTCTTCCAAGGCTTCTTCCATAGAAATCAGAAAAGAACCAAAAATTGTTTACTTTGCAGGCAAATCCAATGATAAATAGCAATTTAATATCTGCTTTGCGCATAAGCTATATTTACTTTAAAAGCATGGGTACTAGCAAATTTTCATACTAAGATACAGGGTTTAGGAATGAAGTTAAAGACACATTACTATTTAATGCAAAGTTTTTTTGAAAGCTGCTAAGAAAAGAATATTCAAAATTCCTTTAGAAGTTCATCATCTTCTCATTTATTTTCATGAATAAAGTTTGTTCTTTAAATATTTTATTTGAAGCTTATTTCACACTTTCGTTTCTCAGGCTAGAGATCAAGGAGTTCACGGAGAGGGTCACACACAAATTTGGTCTCTGAATCACAGAATCGCAGAGAGCTCTCAGTCTGAGCTTCTGTCCATGGCCACAAAGAGTTGCAGACTGGTGAGCAATGCAGGTTGAGAAAGCTCCATGAACACTGTCTGCAGAGATAATTTGTGGTATTTCAATTTCATTGCAGATATAAGATATGGAAATAATGGAAGAGAGAAAGAAAGAGAGAGAGGACAGAGAGAGAGACTGAGAGAGAGAGACCAGCATAGGAACACCTACCCTCTGGGCTTAGTATATGCTTGCATAGGTCACAGTTTGACTTCAGGAATGTGATGGGAATGATAGCCATAACTTCTTTGGCACAGGATTAGGGTAGCTGCCTAATAAAGCATCGGGAGATTGACATGTAGCTAGCAGCCTCTCCAGGGCCCTGTGGTGAGCAGTATATACAGTTTGTGTGTAATGGTGTGCATACCTTGCAGTGGATAACCAATGGCAATAAAAGGGTGGCACTGTGTCAGTGAATGCAAGAACATCTCGGGGCAGTATAGGCAAGGAAAGGAGAAAACATGGACAGCAGAACCCTGAACATGGATGGCTCATTTCTGCGTTGAAGGTAAAGCAATCATTGAAGACAAACTCACTCGTGCCAATCACAATGATATTTTTCAAAGAAAAAAATACATGCATGATGTGTGAAATCCCAAGGAACAAACAAGGGTCCTGAATATAACATTTCCCAAAAGGGTACAAAATTTACAAGATATAATCAGGATAATGAAATACAATCTCCAGCCCTCAGCCATTCACAGTAACAAACTCAGACATCACTGTGTGATTTCTCGTTTTAAAGTAGAATTGACACAGGGTATCAATGAAAGGAATATTTTGCTTAAGGTAAAAATCTTTCTAAACAAATAGCCTTTACGTACAACAAGTAGAAAAGCCATAAAAAACTGTTGCTAATTTATAACTTGGATTGGCAGGCATTCTTTTTTTTTATAGTATCTGTCTCTAAATTGCACTTTCTAATTTCAGATAATCCTCATTAGCACCCTTCCCAGAGGAAACTCTTTGAATAGAGTCATTAGTTTTTCCATATGTTTTCACCTTATAAATCTTCATGAAACCAGCAAATCACACTCTTCCCTATTCTCCCACCCTTAGCTTCTGTCTCCCTCTACATACCATGCTGACCTCTGTGCTGATCTGATTTTATTAAAACTGCAGACTCTTTCATGAGATGAAGAAAAATGCATAAGGAGAAGACACGCATTTTTCCTACCTCTAAACTCACCTCATCATATAGGAGCATCAACAGATTAGAATGGCTATCATAAAAAAGATGAAATGTAACCAGTGTTAGCAAGGATGTGGAGAAAAGGGAACCCTTGCATACTGCACTACTGGTGGGAATGTAAATTCATGCAGCCATTATGGGAAATATAGAGTTACCACATGATCCAGCAATTCTACTTCTGGGTATGTATCCAACGGAACTGAAATCAGTATGTTGAAGAGATATCTGCATGCTCACGTGCATTGCAGCATCATTCACAATGGCCGAGATATAGAAACAAACGAAGTATCCATCAATGGATGAATAGATAAAGAAAATGTGGCATATGTACACAATGGAATACTATTCAACCTCAAAAAGGGAGGAAATCCTGTCCTTTGCAACAGCATGGATGAACCTGGGGGACATTATGCTAAGTAAAATAAGCCAAGCACAAAAAGACAAATAGTCCTAGATCTCACTTATAAATGGAATCCAAAAAAGCCAAACTCATGAAGTAGAGCTTAGAATAGTGGTTACTGGGGCTGGAGTGATGGGGCTGGGGATGGGGAGGGTGGATGGAGAAAGGAGAGGCGTTGGTTAAAGGATACAACGTTTCAGTGAGATAAGAGGAATAAATTTTCATAATGGAGTGACATGGTGACTATAGTTAATTATAACATATGTCAAATTCACTAAAAGAGTAGATTTTAAATGTTCTTACCACAAAGAAATGGATAATTATGTGAGGTGATGAATATGTTAATTAGCTTGCTTTACTTTTCCACAGTGTCCACCTATATTGTAATACCACATTGTACTCCATAAGTATGTAGGATTACTATTTGTTGATTAAAAATAAAATAAATAAATTGGAAAGGATTATGGAGAAGATAAGAACACTGTCTCAGTGAGAACACATAATGACTAGGAAGTGTCTTTATTAGGATCTACAGAAAAAGAAAAGTCACTCACAAAACATCTCATCAGATTTTTGTAGATATCCTGGTTTCTACTTACTTTTGCTTTAAAGGAAACAAATCTCTCCAAGTATTTGAGAGTTTAAATAAATTTGGCCTTCTTTTGGAGATTTGTTTTTCCTGTAGTCATAGTTTCTATTATGGAAAGATTAACTGTTCTTATTATAAACTTTGGTGATAATAAGACTCTTAATTTTGGAATGAAACATGGTTATGATGTCTTTGTAAAATCAGTTTTAATTGGAGACCATGTTTGCTGTTGTCAAAGCTACTGAGTTGGCCTGTGTCGTAGTATAATAGTTATGATCATTTTATATAATTCTTTCTTGTCCTTCCAAGGCTAATTTCAAGTTGCTTTGTATCTCTGAAAGCACATAGATTAATTTTCTTTGGCATCATAGTTAATCAATAAATGTTTGTTAATTGACACTGGCCTATGAATGTATTTATTAGTAATAGTTCATTACTTTATTGACTACTTATTATTGTACTAGGTGCTTAAGGCATTGTACTAGGTGCTTAAGATTTACAATTTCATTAAGAATCTCATAACCTAGCTAAGAAGGAGAGGGAATTAAATAAAATAATTAAAAATTACTGCTTTAGCTCTGAGCCAGCATTGTGATGTACTTAATAGATAGTACATCATCCTGCCAATATCCACAGGAGGGGAGGTGGGAGGTGTATTATTCAGAGCCAAAAGGGAGGAAACTGAGGCTCAGGGAGTTCAAGTAATAGGCCAATGCTATACAGTGAGTAAGAAGTGTTTCTGGGTATTCAACTCAGGTCTGCGTTCCCCACAGCCTCTAAAGTATGCTGCTGAAGGAATTCCATCAGTAACTCACAAGCTAGAGAGAAATGAAGGAGAAATCAACTTCTCCATTGGGATTATGGAAGAGACACCATTTGAGAGCAGTCTAGATTGAAGAGTTTAGTAGAGGTTTATCAAACATTCTTCATCCCACAGCACAGTGTGTTTGAGAAGCCACAACTCAGTTTCATACACGGGCATGTGAACAGAAAGGCCTGCATGATCTGGTGATAAAGATTCTTACCCGATATGCTATAACATTTGTACTTCATCCTCCAGGCTGTGAAGAGTCACCAGTGAACAATGTAATCAGATGGTGTTTTAAAAATGTGTTATCATATGAATCAGTGTGGACAGGCAGCTGGACAGGGGCCGGTGCAGTGGCTAGGATTCCTTTTAAGAGGACATCAGGGTGTGATCAAGGTGTGAAACAAAGTGGGAGCAATTGATAGGGAGACTGGATGATAATACAAAAAAGATTAAAAATTAGAGTAATGGAACTGAATGGATGATCGGTCGAGTGGAGTGTCCAAAGGTAGAGGTGTGCTCTTAGTTTCTGACTTGGGCATCTCAGCATGATGTAAAGTCATTATTCTGAAGATGGAAGACAGAAGGGAAATGCTAATTTATCGCAGGCAGTAGCACATCTTGAGCCTCATTAAGAGGCTCTGACAACTGATAGATTACCTTCTTTGTAGTGTGTTCAGCATGAAGCTTAGGTTAGTATGCACTTTAGAAAGTATTTGTGATGCTTCATTATACATATGAGGTTGAGGTTAGGAAGAAATTTAAACATGGTTACTGAATTCTAGTTCATAAATCCATTCACTTACCTATAAGCAACTTGGACTGTAGGAAGCACCATAGCAACCTGGGAATAGAATGATGCTATAACGTATGCTGAGGGAGCCTAATCAGTCACCTTTCTGCCCACTTCCTCGTCTCTGTGTACCAAATATTGATGAATAGAAATAAAGATCCAATTGGATCAAAATGTTAGTATCATTAATGATAAAACTGGATTAAGAATGCAAGGGAAAATCCTATCTCTCTTCTTCTAAAGCCTTGGAACCAGCAGCATCTCAGATTGCCTTCTCCACTGCTGGGGGAAAAGCACGACTCTGACTTCAGCCAGCTTGTTGCCAGGCAACCCAGGGAGAGCTGCGGGAATCAGCCAGCAGGATGCCCTGCTTGGCTGTCTTCAGAACACAGTGTACATTGATTTAATATCAAGGACACACTTCACTCTCAGCCAAAACTGCATTCTCTAATCTATTTCTCATCACAAATTGTCTAGTCATAGCATTCAATATAGCCCAAAAGAAAAAACAGTAAAATGAACATTCACAAGTGTTAAAATATGCCAAATAATATAATGCCAACAAAAACCGCACACAAATATAAATTCTAAATATGAATTTTTCGTATTAAATTTTCAGAAAGTAAATACAAATATGAAATATCCTTTTGTCATGTATTAAAGTCCAAAGAATTACAAGTCCAACATTTCTCCCTCCACAATTTTATATTCATGTTACTCTAAGGCTGAGTACCTTATTTGAGGCCACAGGTCCTTCTTCTGTGGCTAACCTCTAGGCTTTCTCTTGATGAAATAGGGTGGGGCTCCTTTTAGTACTTCCAAATTTGAATGCTCCAACTCAAAGGCTGTTTGTTAGTTTCCGCTTTCCCAAGTGGAAATATATGAATTTCACAATACCAACCTAGTATCTAAAATAGTAAAAAAACAATAAAAACATTCCTAGCCATGTAGTAACATTTCAAGCAAAATAATATTCCCAGGACCCAGTACGTGGTATAATTTCAACCAATGGCTACTGCAAAAATTATATGAGAGAACTAGTGGTCTGGAAGTTAGGAGTGTAACTTCTAGAGACAGTATGAGAGAAAGGAGAAAAATCTTGATGTCATCCTGTCCGGATACTAGTCAGTCTGTGCAGGTTGCCTGGAACCCATAAACAGTGAGTCTGGATTTAGAATTCAACTGCCGGTAATATCTTATTGAGAGATTCATATGGTATTAGCCTGCCATATCCTGGGAAATAATTTACCTATAGATACTTCTTTCTCTCTTTGGTAAATAAATGTCAAGTATTCCTGTTTTTATGAAACATTTAGATATTTACAGCGGTGACATCATAGTCTCCAAGTTTTACTGAAGGCTCCCTTCTTCCTTTGATGTAAGTTTCTTAAAGGTAGGGCCCATGTTCATTTTATTCACCTCTGTACTCGAAGATCCTAACTATGGTACAGAGTATGTCAACAAATAAGTGCTGAATAATCACATGCAATTCAGTATATGCTTAACCTATTAATTTCCAGTCCTTTTGAGCCTTGTGTTTCTGACACAGCAATTATAAAGGAAGTACAGTTATTCTAACTCATAATCAGGGGACCCTACATTTATAACTCTGCAAGCCATGTTTATGGTTTTGTATTCTCTCCAGACAAAATCTCCTTCATTCTACAGAGGTTTTTTGCTCTATGCTCGGTTGTATCACACCCTCTTCAGTGCTCATCTTCTACAAATGTCCAAAAACTGTTTAGGGGTCTGCCATTTAACTTATTGCCCACTTAAGTGAGTTTTAGACAAGGTTATTTCGTATCATGTGCTGAAGGTGATAATTTACAGAAAACCTTGAAAGTAAGATTTTAACGAACAAGTAAATCACGTTTTAAAAATGTTCTGGGCCGGGCGCGGTGGCTCACGCCTGTAATCCCAGCACTTTGGGAGACTGAGACGGGCAGATCACGAGGTCAGGAGATCGAGAGCATCCTGGCCAACATGGTGAAACCCAGTCTCTACTAAAAATACAAAAAAATTAGCCGGGCGTGGTGGCGGGCGCCCGCAGTCCCAGCTACTCGGGTGGCTGAGGCAGGAGAATGGCGTGAACCCGGGAGGCGGAGCTTGCAGTGAGCCGAGATTGCGCCACTGCACTCCAGCCTGGGCGACAGAGCGAGACTCCGTCTCAAAACAAAACAAAACAACAAAAAAAAGTTTTCTATTCCCAGTGCACTTGACTTAGGCCTTTTGACTAGTATAGAGTGCAAGGCAATTATGTTTTGTAGAAACTGAAATTTTTAAACAGCTTTGGGTGATGTAAAGGTATAGATTGAAATAAAGTCCTGATTGAGATGGACGTTGGAATTCTTGATGTGATTTCCCAAGAACTCTGGGAAACGGATTCATTTTCTAATTCTGCAGCACCTAATTCAGAAATGTTTTCATAGCAAATGCTGTAGACTGCAGAGACTGAAAGCAGTGGTTTAGGACTTTGTGACGGCGTGAGTTTACTGTGCACTCTATTCTGTAATCATATTGTGTACTTGTATAATGCTGAGATTGACGAGGTATAACTGCTTCTGGCTGAGGTATTTGGCAACACGTACATACAGGAATGGTCAAGCCATATATTCTAATGTACAGTCTGAGGGGAGTGAATGATGTTTCCAGACACTCTAATGTAAACTTATTCATTCCTCTATTCTCATGAACAGCCCTGTGTTCAATGGTGAGATTTGGGTCCAGGGAACTTGCATCTCCTGTCTTGAAAAATGTTGGTGATCTCTCTATAATACCGTGTCTCTTCTTAAAACAAATAAATCCTGTTATTTGCTTGACTGTCGTTATTGCCTAGTATTTAATATTTAATATTTACAACTGGCGGGTACCAAGCAAGTGAAAGAGGATTTTTTTTTTTATCTGTTGGCTGATTTACAACGGCTTCCTAACCCCCCTCCCTCCCAGGCTTCCCATAGGCCATTTCTTCCTCTGTCTGTGCTTCCATTTTTCCAACGATGTAAGTGATTCTACAGTTATGAGACAGCCATATGGAATCACAGAATTAGTATTTCAGAGTTGGAAGGTAACTTGAAAGTCATCTAGTTTAGTGGAAGGATGTCCCTTTAATATTTTTTACATCTCCTCTCTTAAAAAGGGATATTCCTCCTCCGATGAGAGATAATATCCTAGTATAATTATCTTCTCCCATGATTCCAGCTGACAGAGCAAAAAGATTGGTATCACGTGGTTTATTCAATTAGTTACAGTGTCATTTTGATATAAATAGAGGGAGAGATAAAGATCTTCTTTATAGTAGAAAACCAATGACCAAATGTGGTAAGAATAATTAATTTGGAAAGTTATTATTTGGCAATTATAATAATAATTCAGACAAGAATCATCTATGGACGCTAAAACCAGCAGATAAAATTGAGAAGTAATAGGATACGTACATACTTGCAAAGTTTCCATCCCTCCAAAAAATCATTATTAATTAGGAAGGTAAAATAACAGCTTTATGGTTGAGTAGTCTGACAGACACTGCCTTAACCAAACGATAAAAGTTAACCTCACTAGTAATGGAACAAATTCACAGCAAGCAGCTCCTGATATAATATACTAGAAAGAACACAGCGTCATTTCGGAGTTGGTTCTGTCAAAAACGTATTACCTGAATCTAATCAGGAGAAAACATTAGACAAACTCAAACTGATGTATGTTGTACAAAGTACCCATCTTAAAATATTCAAAAACAGTAATGTCCTGGAATACAAAGGACTCAGGAACTATTCCAGATTTTTAAAAAAAGATAAATAACATTATGCAATATATAATCCTGGACATTTTGTGCTTTAAAAACATTATTAGAATAATTGGGGAAAGCTAAAGAATACCTGTAGATTAGATGATAGTATTGTATTCATATTCATTTCCTGGTTTTGATAACTATATTATAGTTATATAAGGGGACACCCTTTGTTTTAGGAAATAAACTTTAAGTAAGATATGGGGAAAAGGATCACATGATTGCAACTCACACACACACACACACACACACACACACACATAATATTGGGGGAAGGGGTAGAGAGAGAATGAGAGAGAGAAGGAATAAAACAAATACAATATGCTGATAATATTGGAAATCTGAGTAACAAATATACATGGACTTTATATTACCTTTTCAACTTTTCTGTAAGTCTGAAATTAAGTCTTTAAAAGTCAATTTGATGAAACGTGTAGGAATGCTTTAACAGAAAAACTAGAAATTATTTCTTTTGTGTTAAATTTTTTATTTTTAAAAACTTTCAGTGTTTTATATTAGAATAAATAAATATTCTGACTCAACAGATACATTCTTACAATAAAATATTTATTTTTATTTAGTATATTTATTGCTGTTATGACTTGTGCAAAGATTAATTAAACTTATGTTGCATCAAGGTTATCCATAAATTTCTCACTTGGCGTTATAAGTTTGTGAAGTAAAATGAGAACTGAACCGAAAATCAGAAGACCTGGATTCTACTTTTGGTTCTTCCATTAACTAAAGAAATTTCTGAATCCAGGTGCTTCGCCTGTAAACCTGAGCCTTGGATGAAAAGTGAAGAAACTGGGAGAGAAGAGCTGGAATGACATTTTAATGCACATTAGAGGAAACTGTCAGGGAAAAATTCAAAGAGATTTTCTAAGCCATTGTAACTTTACAAGTGATTATTATTTTTTAGTATTGCCATCTGTTTCTTTGTAGTGACAAGTGGCAACATGCTTAAAACAGAAGTGTGTATGTGTGCATGTGTGCATGTTAAAAGACAGAAGAGTGGAGGTTGTGAAACATATGGCTGTTTCAGCACTTGCCTGCCAAAAAGAGAAGACCAGGAAAGAAAACATGGATATTAAAGACAGGAGTGACTGTTACGTGTCTTGGTTAACAGAACATTGAAAATTACAACAACTTTGCTGTAATGGATAGTTATTACCTGTTTTGATGTCTATATTAGAGAGATAAAGGGAAATAAAGCCATTATTTGCATTATCTTTTAACAGTTGACATGTTTAATATTACAATCCAACTATTACTTATCTGGAAGGAACTTCAGTGTTACAAAGACTTCTTGAAATTGAATAAATAAGTATTTTATTTCTAGATAGAGTAACTATCTAGATTGTAAATAAAATAAGTCTATTTTATTTCTAGATAGAGTAACTGACTACCTGATTGCTTGTGAGGTACACTTATGGTTATCTCATCTTAGAGGCTCTTACACAGCACATCACAAATCACCGGTCACCAATGTGCCTTCACTGGGGCTCATTTAATATCTTTTAATAGCTCACTGCAGGCTCAGTGTGGTGACTTACAGTTTCCATTTGGAGAACTGATGTTCAATCACCTGTGTTGATAGGAATTGAAGGTAAGAGGAGGAAGGTAATAATCATTCCATTATGAAGTACTATTTTAGCTCTAAATACAGCTTTCTATTTACTTTTCTCTTTCTTTCCTTCCTTTCTCTTTTCTCCCTTTCTTTCTTTCTCTTTCTTTTCCTTCCTTTTTCTTTCTCTCCCTCCTTTCTTTCTTTCTTTCCCTTTCTTCCTTCCTTCCTTCCTTCCTTTCTTTCTTTCTTTCTTTTTCTTTCTTTCTCTCTCTTTCTTTCTTTCTCTTTCTTTCTTTCTCCCTCTCCTCTCTCCCTCTCTTCCTTCCTTCCTTCCTCCTTCCGTCTTTCTTTTTGTCTATCCTTTGCTTCTTTACAAAAAGGACTTCACGTAGCTTAAAAGAAAAGGCAGACAACTTGGAAGCAAAATATAAAAAGAAACAGAAAACAAAACCAGGAAAAGAGAAACTTTCATTATAAAATGTAACATTATTTCCATAAGCAAAATTTACCTACTTTTTCCCCAGCATTATGGAACACAGAGATTAGAAGAAAAATAAGTTATACAGATTGTATTATGAGAAAAAAAGAAATGTACTCTTTCTCAGGTGGACAAATTTATTATTGCTACCTGAATTTCAATGAAAATTCTAACATCGGCTTTCTATGACAGACACAGAAATACATCTACATTCCTTTTTAAATTAAATTTAATTTTTTTTTGAGAAAACAGTACACATAACCTTCCAGGGATTTAATAATACAAGGAAAATATATATATTCCAAAGGAATCCGTATGCTAGAAAAATCTTGAAATCACACAAGACTGAATACTAGAAGGATTACCTTAAACAGTACTTAAGTTACTTTGAGTTTTAATATTGATTGGCAGAAAATTAAATATTATAATCTGCAGTAAAGTAGGATTTTCTGATTTCTTTCATTCCTTCCTATATATATATATAAATGCACTTTTAACAGGGACTATGATAGGAGAAAGCAAATGTGTTCTCTTAACTCTTTCAAAGGTTTAAAGAACAAAGAAATGTTTGGAGTGAAGGTGTGTGACAGTGGTGTTAACAGAATCCTTACTACAAAAGAATTGAGCCCATGGAGGTTGCAGTGAGCTATTATTGCACCACTGCAATCCAGACTAGGTTACAGAGCAAGACCCTGTCAAAAAAGAAAAAGAAAGAAAGAAAAGAAACAAAGGAAAGAAAGAGAGAGAGAGGGAGAGAGAAGGAAAGAAAGAGAGAGAAAGGGAGAGAGAAGGAAAGAAAGAGAGAGAGAGGGAGAGAGAAGGAAAGAAAGAAAGAAAGAAAGAAAGGGAGAGAGAAAGAAAGAAAGAAAGATGCAATGTCTGCTAAATTACTCTATTAATTACATTTAATTATAGGCCGGGCTTAGTGGCTCATGCCTGTAATCCCAGCACTTTGGAAGGCCGAGGCGGGCAGATCACTTGAGGCCAGGAGTTTGAGACCAGCTTGGCCAACATGGTGAAACCCCAGCCCTACTAAAAATACAAAAATTAGCCAGATGTGGTCCCAGCGACTCGGGAGGCTGAGGCAGGAGAATCGCTTGAGCCCGGGAGGCAGAGGTTGCCGTGAGCCAAGATCACACAACTGCACTCCAGCCTGGAGTGCAGCAATTACACATTATTCCTTATTACTATCTTTAAGCCCTCCAAAAGTCAAAAAAATTTAATTCTAAAGTATAGGGAAATATACCAACAGACAGATATTTTAAAAGAGCGAGATTAAGTAGTAGATTGATTCAGAGTACATTTCATTTCAACATACCTTGGCAGCAGCAGATGGGAAATTTTCTTAGGGTGTGGAGAATCAAACTTTAAAATGAAATCAAAATCTTAAATCCAGCAAAGCTTTAAATGTTCTCATTTATTTCCCACAGCAAAGCTTTTCTTGGGAAATACATTCCTCAGGGCTGATTTTACATCCTTATTCCTAAGGCTATAGATTAGTGGATTCAACATTGGGGTTACCAGATTATTCAATATCTGAATTATGGCACCAAGCAAGGCACTGGGATTGGGTTGTAGATCGATAATGATGACTGGCCCATAAGCACAAAGGATTGCAGTGAGGTGAGCGCTGCAGGTGGAGAAGGCTCGCTCCCTGCCCTCTGCTGAGCGGATTTTTGATATGGAAATCCCAATGCAAGTATAGGAAACAAGGATGAGAAAAAAGCAAATGAGAGACAAAAGACCAACATTTGTAAAACCTACCCTCTGGGCTAAGGATGTGTCCTTACAGGCTAGGGGTAACACTGAAGGAATATCACAGAAGTAATAGCCCACCTTGTTAGAGCCACAGTAAGGTAATTGGAAGGTGAGGGACGTTAGGATCATGGCATGGACACAGCCACTCATCCAGGTCCCTGTGGCCAACATAAAGCACACCCTGTGGTTCATGATGACCATGTATCTCAAAGGAAAACATATGGCAACAAAGCGGTCACAGGCCATCACTGTGTAGAGGAGACACTCAGTACAGCCTAGGAAATGGTAGAAGAAAAGCTGGGACACGCAGCCTGCATATGAGATAGCATGGCTGTTCCCTGAAAGGTAGAACAGCATCTTGGGGGCAGTTGTCGAAGAGAAACCCAGGTCAAAGATGGAGAGGTTTCCCAAGAAAAAATACATAGGAGTGTGAAGTCGAGTGGAGGAGATGATAGCTGTAAGAATAAGCACGTTTCCCAAGAGGATGCATAAATAAAATGAGGAGAACAGGAATAAAAGGGCTGTCTCTAGGCTCTCTGTCTCAGGGATTCCCAGAAGGATGAATTCAGTCACCATTGTGTGATTTCTCCTTCTTGGGGAGGAGTCAACTCTTGGGTGTCTGTGAAAAGAAATATGTAGTTAAATTTAATATGCATGTAAATTACCTGTGTTTAGATCAATGAAATGGAAAAGAAGCAAGAGATCTAGATAGTTACAGAGGAATGCTTCCTGGTAGAATCATCTTGGTCTGCCTGCTTTGCTCTGTACTGGATATCATTCTGCAGTGGTTTCTTTTCTTGTTTATAACTTTTTATTTTTACAGATTTAAGAGGCACAAGTGGATTTTTGTTACATGAATATATTTTGTTACATGGATATATTGCCAAGTACTGAAGCCTGGGTTTATAGCATACTCATCACCCAAATGGTGTACATTGCACCCAATAGGTAATTTTTCTTCCCTCACCACCCCTTCCCACCCAAATCGACTTTTAGAGTTATTCCACTCTGTACGTCCACGTGTGCCCGTTGTTTAGCTCCCACTTATAAGTTAGAAGACTGCAGTGCAGTTTCTAATTGCAGATGCCTCTCATTTAATAATTTTACCAAGAAGCCTTGCACGACTAGTCTTGTAGCTGCCATTCTTCATATTTACCATTAAATAGCATAAATTATATATGCTCTAAAAGGACAAATGTAAATAATTAATGTCTTCATAACAAACAAGGTCTCATCCAAATTTCTTACATTCATCTAAGAAAATTTTATTACAGTAATTCTCCAAAAGTTATTTATAATTCTGTAAGACATATACAAAATATAAAGTATCTTTCCCTCATTGTCTCCCTGGTCATGAGGGTCAACAGTGAGCAATTATTCAAAAGAAGGATCTCAGATAGCTCTTAATGAACAGAAAATTGCAATAACAAGTTCCTTATCCTCTGCAGTCACGTGAATTCAGTGCACGTGAGTAACCGGTAGACTTCATTTCTGTCTCCAAAGTCTGTAATTGTCTAACCAGACCCAAGTTAAGCCACATCCTAACTTTGTGGCAGCAGAAGGTACAGGGGTAGCAGTAGTAAAGACTCCTTTCCAAGTTTCATACTTTAAAAAAATCTATATATTTTTCTACTTGTTTTAATTTTTTTTGACGGTGAGATCTATAAATTATAGATCAACCCGTATATTCTATTACCTAAGATGATTCCTTTTCTCTCTCTTTCTTTCTCTCTCTCTCTCTCTCTCTCTCGTTTTTCCTGGAGATTGTGAAGGGAGGACGACAGTGAAAGCCAAGATAAAAAGTGAAGGGCAAAATGTGTGCACTTACGTGGCAAACAGGGAACATAATTGGCTGCTGCTTGTTGTCTTCCTTTCCTTCCCTAGCAGAAGGAAGGTTTGTGCCTAAATCCCCATCAGCCTAGAGTCTACAAGTAGGTGACTTGAATTCTTTTTTTTTTTTCAATCACTTTCAAATAGAATGCCACAAATCTAAATATGCATCAGCTGCCTTACAGTAATTTCCTGTCTAACTCTAGGAACTGCAATCATTCCTCAATACAGGACATTTTAAATAACCTTGGTCTTCCCTGGGGTATTAATCCCTCAACTCAAGGAACTTTTTAAGCAAGGGAGCAATTAACTACTTGGTATAATTACACCTTAGAAATGAATGAGAGAAGAGAAGAGAGAGAGAGGGAGAGAGCAAGAAAGAGAGAGAGAGCCTGATTATTATCATTTCCTTTGTAAAATATACTTCTGTGGAAGAATATTTTTAAACATTCCTTTGATGCATATATCCACGTATTTATTGTGTATTTTTATATTTACTGCTTTTCATGTGTATATACTTTTTTTTATAAATAAATTCTACCTTATTTTCCTATATACTATTGACAGAATTGACTATTGCAAGCAACAGTAACTGGGGCAGCTTAGAGAACTAAAGAAACTAGGGGAAAACTAGGCCCAGGAAGGGTGGGAAGTAGGCAGCTGGAGGAACCTTAGCTGTTAGAATTCATGGAGCAGCCTCAGGGCGCCGCCAATCAGCTGGTTCTACCTCAGCTGCCTTTGCTTCTGTGTGCCTCACCCCAAGGTTCGAATCTGACTTCCTTGGTTGAGTCACATGCCTATCTCTGTGAGCAGGGTACAGGCTACGGTGGGATGGAGATGGGCAGTTCTCCAGCGGGGAGTAAAAGGGGCTACTGCCAGAAGAAAGACGGAATAAATATGCTGGGGGTTCAAACATAATGATAAGCTATCACTTGAAGTATCTGTCCTTATACTACCTGACATCTATTAAAGCTTCTGAGTTAAATACTTTCAATACTCAATACATATTAGGGGTTGAGGTGGAATACAAACTTCCTCATTGAATACATTCTTTCATTTGTTTATTTATATATACATTTACCTTAACAAATGTCGAGTGCCAATCACCTGTCAGCATTGATTATTTGCCAGGAGAGAGAAAGGTTGGGGGTGGGTGAGGTGGGTTAGACATTGTCTGTTTACTCAAAAAACACATAATCTATCTGGAAGAAAAGTCTATTTTACAGTTTTACTTAAACCTCAAAACTCTGGTGAAGTCCTCTACAGATGAGGAAAGTAAAGGTCAAAGAAGTTATCACTTTCTTAACTTGGAGGGAGTTTAGATTTGGTGTCTTCTTTAGGATTTTGGCCATAAAGTTTCAGTGTTTAAGGAATGTTTAGGTAGTTGCACTATTCCAAATACATCTGGAATTTTTATATGAAAAGAAAACTGTTTTGCTGCACATCTAGCAAATGATAAAAGAGTAGAAAATTCAATAATTCTGCCATTCTATTTATCTTTGATTATTTTTAATGTTTTGAAACATGACTAACTAGAAAAAATATTTTGTACAAAAAAAAGAGGAAATAAACTTTTAACTAGCAAGTAACATCTCATGAAATTTACTGGTCTGGTAAAAAATGTATTCAGGGAAGTCAAATGCCATGGACTATTTTAGATCTTCAAATAGAACGTTTTAGAATAAAAATGGCATGTGCTAAATTAATGGGATGGTCACAGCAAAAACACTCATGTTCTACGTTCCCAAAGGTCAAATGTTCTCAGTGACAATACCTGTTACAGAAGAAATAGTGATCAGATCACGGCAGGAAAGACTTCAATACAGTAACTAAAATGTTTTCTGGTCAGTCGCGGTGGCTCACACTTGTAATCCGAGCACTTTGGGAGGCCAAGGAGGGTGGATTACCTGAGGTCAGGAGTTCAAGACCAGCCTGGCCAACATGGTGAAACCCTGTCTCTACTAAAAATACAAAAAGTAGCTGAATGTAATGGCTCGTGTCTGTAATCCCAGCTACATGGGAAGCTGGGGCAGGAGAATTGCTTGCACCTGGGAGGTGGAGGTTGCAGTGAGCAAAGATGGCACCATTGCACCCCAGCCTGGGCAACAAGAGAGAAACTGTCTTAAAAAAAAAAAAAAAAACAAAACAAAAAACCCCACAAGTTTTCTTATTACTGCTTACAGTTCAATTATCATAAGTAACAAAAGTATCATTGCAAGTTGTATTTTGTCTGCATTTTAAAGCAAAGGTTCAATGTTTGATCAATTTTCGTGTTAAAAGTAGATTCTATATGTGTCTTGAGTATGTTAAATATTTATATTTAATAAAATTTAGCTTTATTTTAATTGACAAATAAAACTGGTACATACTTATGGTGTACAACATGATGGTTTGAAATATGTATACGTTGTGGAATGGCTGAATCAAGCTAATTAACATGTATTACCTCACATACTTTTTTTGTTGTAAGAACACTTAAAATCTATTCCCTTAGCAACTTTTAAGTATACATTATTAACTATAATCACCATGTTGTACATTAGATATCTTGAACTTATTCCTTTGGTTTAACTGAAATTTTGTATCTTTCACCAACATCTGCCCCATTGCACCTGATAACTATTATATCTTTCTACTCTTCTGTTTCTATGAATTTCACTTTTTTAGTATCCACATACAAGTGAGATCATGTGGTATTTGTCTTTCTGTACCTGGCTTATTTCACTTCTCATAATATCCTTCAGTTTCATCTACACTGTCACAAATGACAGGATTTCCTTCTTCTTAAAGGCTGAATCAGCCAGGCACGGTGGCTCACACCTGTAATCCCAGCACTTTGGGAGGCCAAGGTGGGTGGATCACGAGGTCAGGAGATCGAGACCATCCTGGCCAACATGGTGAAACCCCGTCTCTACTAAAAATACAAAAATTAGCCGGGCACGTTGGCGTGTGCCTGTAGTTCCAGCTACTCGGGAGGCTAGGGGAGGAGAATTGCTTGAACCCGGGAGGCAGAGGTTGCAGTGAGCCGAGATCATGCCACTGCATACCAGCCTGGGCGACAGAGTGAGACTCTGTCTCAAAAAAAAAAAAAAAGAAAGGCTGAATCATAGTTCATTATGTAGATATACCACAATTTCTGTATTTATTCATCCACTCATAGGCACTTAGAGATTGAAAGATTGGCTATTGTGAATAGTGCTGCAATGAACGTGAGCAAGGAGATATCACTTCAATATACTGATTGCCAAGAAATACAAAATTTTTAATTTTTGTTTCATTTAATTTTACACAGCAAAACCGTGTACTCAGGATTTCAATTTTCTTCAACAGATGAAAGTTACGTTAGGAAAGTTATCATGCAAAAAAAAATTATCCAGTGGGAAATTTAATTTTAGAAAAAACTAATATTCATTCACAAAGCCTTGCAATGTATATAGCACTGTGCGCAATAGTAAAGGTCATATAGACAACTAAATGATAACATGGTGTACTTGACCTAGGCTCTCAATATGGGACAGAGAAAGGGTAAATATTACAGAGAACTAGTGGGGGACACCATCCTTCTTCCCTTCTCTCCTGGCTTCAGCTTCCCCCTGTGACAGGTGGAATAAATCAGGTAGCTCTTGGGCCGCAGGTCCTGCTGTCTCCAATTCAGCCTAGAAAGAAGAGTCTCCACTTAGGCTTGGATTAAGCCACATTTTCCACTCAATTTCCGAGAGAACTTCATGATTGGGAATATTGAGATCTTGCTGACCTTTTCATTCTCCATTTGCTGGTGATTTCGATTTTCATTCTTTGTGAGTGAGAGCCTAGAAGTTAAGTAGAAGTTTGAGACCTCAAACTCGTGAATAGTCATTCCGGTAAGAAATAGGATCAATACTGTAGAAGAAAAGTATTAAAACTGCTAGAAAACCCTAGAGGTAGACAATAATAAATTTGTAGGGTTGCTGACCTGCTTGGTTTGTGATTTTTCTCTAAAAGAGCGTAACAGGGTGGGTGTGTGAATGGAACAGGCAGGTGAGCTCACTGAAGACTGGGCGGGAAGACATGATGGAGGGAAGGATTTTAGTAATTTAGAACTAATTATAATAATGTTTAAGACATCTGAAGCAGATAAGAAGCTAAGCAAAGGCAAAGGCCAGAAATGGCTACAAGAGGAGAAAAGTTTACGTGAACAAATTAGAGATTTTATTGAGGTCATTTTAGCCTTTATTAGGTCAAAAATTTATTAGAGCTACCATTATACACAAAAACAGCCATGTTCTGGTGAACAGGAACTAGCCATGGTCTCTGTCCTCAATGAACTTACAGTCTAGTAGAAAAACAGAGGCACTGGTCAAATAATCCTACATATATAAATGATAATTATTTAAGGTGGTAAGGGCTAGGAAGAAGTGCTGCAGATTGAAAAGCTATCATGGTAGAGTATTTGTATCCTATTCACGTTCCTCTTTCATATCAGTAAATTAAATATGTATTCACATCATGATTTATATGGCTAGCCGATGTTCCTTGAAGGTAAAAGAGGACTTCCCTGAGAAAATGTTATCCCAGCTGAGATCTGAAAGCGAAAACCATTCTAGGCGGGGGTAATAGCATGTGCAAAGCCTTCATTGGAAAGATGTAAAGTATATTTGAAGAACTTGAGGAGAGAGAGGAAAAAAATTGAGATAAAGCTTGAGAGGCAGAAAAGCGAATGATGACTAAAGGCCCTGCTCTTTAGAGATTGCGGTCTCTACATTAGGAGGCTTAAGAAAATGTAAGACAGTTTTGAGCAGCACTGAGTTTCGGTACATTGTGGAAGACAGAATGTGAAAGATAATTCTAGCTACAGTCAGGAGAGCAGTTGTGGGGAGCAAGAGCACCTTCAGGGAGACAAATAAGGAAGATCACTGGGCTATAGAATTTTGAGATACTTGGTCAGGAAAAAAAGAGGAAAGATAGTCACTAGGGCAAAGAAATGCTGTGGGGAATGTGTGTGGATTAAGGCCCTGCTTTAGCCTCGTGTGACAATGTCAGAACAAAGCTTCATTTTCTGCTTACGTTTCTATACCTGAATGTGCAGTACGAACCATACTTTAATTATCAGGTAAAGCCCCACACAGGTATCTTCTGGGAATATCCAGAGGATTAGAACCAACAGAGGATACTAACAAGATAAGAATGAGCATAATCGCACCCCACTCTGTGGGATTAGAATATTTTATTACAAATGAGTTTTCTCTCAGATGAGCTTTCATGCATCTGAGAGATTGAAAGGAAAAAAAAAAAAAAGTTGGGGTAAGTTTTTTTTTGAGGGGGGTGTGGAAGGCCAAATGTTTATTTCTGAAGTTTCATCAAATTTGCTGTATTGTGCATAGCTGCATGAAGATCTGAGATTCCCATTTACATCCACAAAGTAATTGTGTGGCTTAAAGAAAATTATCTAACATCCCTAAATCTCATTTCATCTTCTGTAAAATGATCTCACAGAACTCATATGTAAATTACATTAGATAATATATAAAAAGCAATTACGCAGTGCCTGGTGAGGAATAAGGACTCAATGAATGGTAGCTTATAATTATTACTCTAGGCAGATCTTCTGAAAAGCTACCTTAGACCACACTTCTCAAACTCTTTCTCTGCCCGCACCAAATGGAGGTATAAAAAATAAAGAAACAGTGATTTGAGAGGGTTCAACTACAGTAGACGTAGTTACAGGAAAAAGGAGATAACTAACA
>NW_026652286.1:96859654-96907339 GCF_009828535.3 Hylobates moloch
ACAGACAAACAGAGAGCCAAATCATGAGTGAACTCCCATTCACAATTGCTTCAAAGAGAATCAAATACCTAGGAATCCAACTTACAAGGGATGTGAAGGACCTCTTCAAGGAGAACTACAAACCACTGCTCAATGAAATCAAAGAGGATACAAACAAATGGAAGAACATTCCATGCTCATGGTTTGGAAGAATCAATATCGTGAAAATGGCCATACTGCCCAAAGTAATTTATAGATTCAATGCCATCCCCATCAAGCTACCAATGACTTTCTTCACAGAATTGGAAAAAACTACTTTAAAGTTCATATGGAACCAAAAAAGGGCCCGCATTGCCAAGTCAATCCTAAGCCAAAAGAACAAAGCTGGAGGCATCACGCTACCTGACTTCAAACTATACTACAAGGCTACAGTAACCAAAACAGCATGGTACTGGTACCACAACAGAGGTATAGATCAATGGAACAGAACAGAGCCCTCAGAAATGATGCCGCATATCTACAACTATTTGATCATTCTATATACTTATTTGCCATTTGTGTCTCTTCTTTGGATAAATATCTATTTAAGTCCCTTAGCCATTTTTCAATCAGTTTATTTGGTTTTGTTGCTGTTGTTGTTAATGAGGTAAGATTTTAAAAAGTGATTGTGTGTGTCTGTGTGTGTTTATGTATGTGTGCACATGTGTTTTAAATAAAATCTCATGTTATGTGCTTTTAGATACAGGAAAGATTTAAATGTTTAAAGTTTCTGTTTTCAGTGCCAGTCATTGCAAGACTAATTTAGAAACAGCCAAAAAGTTGGTCATTCAGATTTTGTTTTTTATATATCATCAGTTTTACCTAAACATGAATATATATTTAAATTCAGACATAATATTATTCTGTATCTTAATTATTTCACACATGTTCCTCTGTATCGATAAATATACAATTGCATCACAATTTGAATGGGTAAAGAGGTATCCATTCATTCATTCAGCAAACCTACACTGGAAGCTTACTATGTCACTGGGCTATGTCCTATGGATACAATGGTGAGCAAGACACACATAATCCCTACTTTTATGAAACTTTCCATTGTCTAGAAAAGAAATCTATTATAGAAGTATCAGTGTGTTGAACACCTGTCCCTAAACACTATTCAGGCTTTACCAGATATCATGACATGTAGATTCTTCTACAAATATCCTGCATTAGTAGAACAGCAAAGTAACACTAGGGTTATTTGAATCCAGCATATCATCTCTGATAGGCATCTCCAAAGTGTGGGAATAGGATGCTATGACATCTTGGATTTCTGCCAATCAAGTTAGGAGGAGCTATAGAATCCTCCTATTGCACGAAGGAGCTTCATTTCATCCTTTTTGCTTAATGCTATTTGTAAAGTAAGCATTTTTATTAGAGATTTTTTCTTGTTTTTGTTTACTGGTTTCAAATACGAAGGGAACTTTGGGGACTATAAATGGAATAGAAAAAGTACAAATAACTAAAATGTCATGGAAACTAGGAGCTGGTGTGTCTGTAGGATCCCCAATTAATAGTACCATTTCTTTCACTTTAGATTCTGAGAAAATCGAGAAACAGTTACCAACTCCAGTCTCGTTGGAAGTTAAGTTACAAAAAGTAACTTGCTGGGAGAATAAAATGAACATGCTAATTAAGCCCCATAATTAGACCATCTTCTCTTCAACAACACTGAATGGAAAGACTTTCCCCCTGCGTTTACACTAAAGAGTATTTTGACATATTGGCAGTATGATGCAGTAGGAAAACCCTGACTCAGTAGGACTTAAGAGGGCTTGGGTCTAGGGCTGGCTTTTGCATAACTGAATGTAGTACACAAGAAAGACACTTATTGCTGTATCTCAGTGCCGCCATCTACAGGTGGGAATATTGTGTAGTAGAATAGAGCAAGTGGAGATAATAATAACGTCAATACAGTTGTCCTTCAGTATCCTCAGAGGATTGGTTTTAGGACCCCCATAAACACCACAATCCAAGTATACTCATGTCCGTTATTTAAAATGGTGTAGTGTTTGCATATAACCTATGCACATCCTCCTGTATACTTTAAATCATCTCTAGATTACTTATAGTACTTAATACAATGCCTACCACCATTTCATGCACATGAATTCAATGTAGTACTCAAGTGAGGCAAATTCAAGTTTTGCTTTTTGGAACTTTGTAAAATTTATTTTCTGAATATTTTTGATCCACAGTGGTTGAATTCACAAAGGCAGAACCCATGAATATTCAGGGATGACTGTATATAGACATAACCTCTGTCAGTACTTATTTTACCAGTTATTTATCAGACAACTTCTTTGTATCGTGAGCTCTGGAGAGAGGTAATTAGGATGAGTAAATTGCCAAGCAGGTCACTTAGGTTAGCTATGTGGTACAGGAATCTGTAGCAGGGAGGTGATTTGGAGTTAACTGGAGCTGAGTTTGAGGTCTGATTTGCTGCATAATGTGTAACCTTGGGTTCATTATTTGAAATATTTAATCCTCAAAACTCTTTTCTACATTATGTAAAATCTACTCTATAGGGGTGATGTGAAGATTTAATAAGATAATGTATGTGAAATATTCATCACAATGCCCAGAAGACAGATCATGCTCTATGAATGTTAATTAATATTCTTCTTCACAAGGTGGAAGAACTGAAATTCTTATAGGCAGAAAAGGGGAACAATTACATTTTAATTGGAGCAAAACAATAAGGTAAAATTGAATGTTGATTTGGACAGAGAGGAACTATTGAAGGGTGCTTCTTAGACTGCTACAGATCCTCTTTATCCTCAGCCAGGACATATTGGCTACCTATTATAGGGGCAAGAAATCTATCTCCAAGTGCTTGCTATGCCCTTTGGATTCCTTATCCAGAATTAAGAGACAAAGAATAATGTTAGTTATAACATTTATCCCGAATAATAACTCATAATTTATTCACAAACAGTAAGTAAAACATTTCGGAATACTCTTTTCAGGGACCTTTTCACTTCCTTGTTCCTTAAGGAATAGATTAACGAGTTCAGCATGGGTGAGACAACATTATTTAATATTTGCACCATGGCACCAAGCAAGGGGTTGGGTGTGGACTTCAGATAGATGATGATTACTGGTCCATAGGCACAGAGGATTGCAATGAGGTGAGCACTGCAGGTGGAGAAGGCTTTCTGCCTGCCCTCTGATGAGCGGATTCTCAAGATGGCAATCCCAATGCGAGTGTAGCAGACACAGACACTGATCAAAAGTGTTAAAGCCAGAAAGCCAACATTTGTGGAAGCCACCCTTTGGGCCAGGGCACTGTCAGTACAAGCCAGGGGTAAAACAGCAGGAATGTCACAGAAGAAGTAGTCCACCTGATTAGGGCCACAGTAGGACAACTGAAAGGTAAAGGAGGTCAAAATGGTGGCGTGAAGACAACCCACCAACCCGGCTACCACGACCAAGCCGACACAGACTCCAGGCTTCATGATGAGCATATATCTCAGTGGGTGACATATGGCAACAAAGCGATCATAAGACATCAGAGAATAGAGGCAGCCTTCAGCAGAACCCAGCAAGTGATAGAAGAAGAGCTGTGAAGCACATCCCTTAAAAGAAATGACTGGGCTCTGGCCAGAGAGATACAGTAGCATCTTGGGACATGTTACAGATGGGAACAATATGTCAAAAGTAGACAGGAGTCCCAAGAAGAAATACATAGGAGTGTGAAGGGTAGAGGAAGAAACAATCGCTGTAAGGATGAGTAAATTTCCAAGTAGGGTGAAGAGGTAGATGAATGATAAGACAGCACAGAGTACAGCCTCCAGTCCCTCTGTCTGAGGTATTCCCCGTAGAATGAACTCATTCAGCAATGTGTTATTCCTCATGTTCGTGGAAGGGTAGTCTGGGTTTTCACAAAATATGTGACAATATGAATGTGGAGGCTGATTGGGATAAACTCAATACCAATACATTCATTGGCACCAATTTTTGTTTAAACATTAAGTTGATGTTGAAATTAAGAATTAGAAATTGTTCCAAAGACATTTAGGGATTAGTAAAGCATGTATATGCCTTCGTATCTTGAGATCTATTCCTTCATGAATATAGACACAAAACAAAATGAAACATTAATACAGTGAAATGTTGGATGGGCTAAGAGAACGGAGAACATAATTAATGTCCACAACCAATTATACAATAAAGAATGCCCTAAAAAGACCAACTTACAAGTCAGATCCTCCTGATTCCTCTTCAGAATATTTCTACAGTTACTCAAAGATGTGATCAGATGCCTAATTATTCACCAAAAGTCAATTTGGTCATTGACATGTCTAATAAGAATGATGGATTGAGATACAATGCAATGAGCATTAAGATTTGGGTTGTGTTAATATCATTCTAATTATAAATAAACTTTTTATTTTTGGCATGTTCTTATTTGGAAATATTCATTTGTTTGAAAAGAAACTAACAGTGACTAATTTGGTTATTACTCTGGGGTTTTAAATTGCTTAGAGATTAGCAGCTGAGATATACTATTATATCCTAGTTTTAGGTTTTAGTGAAGTCACATCATATATAAAGATGCAGATATGAAATATTTAATCTTTGCTAACAATTGGTATTTTTGAATCCTTAAAATAATGAAACTAAAATATTTCAATTCTGAAGCTTTTTGTGTGTGTTTTTTTTTTTTTGAGACGGAGTCTCGCTCTGTCACCCAGGCTGGAGTGCAGTGGCGCGATCTCGGCTCACTGCAAGCTCCGCCTCCTGGGTTCACGCCATTCTCCTGCCTCAGCCTCTCCGAGTAGCTGGGACTACAGGCGCCCGCCACCACGCCCGGCTAATTTTTTGTATTTTTAATAGAGACGGGGTTTCACCGTGGTCTCGATCTCCTGACCTCGTGATCCGCCCGCCTCGGCCTCCCAAAGTGCTGGGATTACAAGCGTGAGCCACCGCGCCCAGCCTGTCTGTTTTTATCTTTAAAATTTTTTTATTATTTTGTTGTGTAAGAGCACTTAACATGAGAAGTACTCTCTTAGCAGATTTTCAGTATAGAATACAATATTATTATTAATAATATAGGGACAATATTGTACAGCAGATCTCTAGACTCATCTTGCATTACTAAAACTTTAGAGCCATTGATTAGTAACTCCCCACTTCCCTCTCTTCCCTGCCCATGACAACCATCATTTTGCTCACGGCTTCTATGAATTTGACTGTTTTATTTTAAGGAAAGAGGTAACTGTATATGCTGAGAATATGTAACTGCCGCTGGGGTATGACAATGCTTGAATATAAAGGTTCTTGTGAATCATCCAAGAAGGATGTTTTTGTTTTCAGTTTTTACTTTTTTGATTTTTTTTGATATTCCCAAATATGAAAACAAATAATTGCCCTTATCTCAACTTACAATTCCTGGTCAATTTCTCTGATCCTCTTTATAAGCAAAAGTTATTGATTGTTAATTTTAGCCTCTAAAAATATGGAAGTGGTAAGACAGATCAATATCATCCATATATACACAAGAAGTACTGAAGGAATTGAGTTCAGGTTCTGTTAGACTTCCAGATCCCTGAGAGTAGTAGCTATAATTTGTCATTGAATCTGCAGCACATGTCACAGTGCTTCTGAGTAGCTGAAATTTAAATATTTGTTAGAGGAATTAATGAATGAAAAGTTGGAAATTAATTTATGGATATTATCTGACTGTGAGTTCTATGAAGAGACCATGTTTATTCTTGCTCATCATTATATCACTAGGATTTAAGACAACAAGTGTGTTTATTTTGATCAAATTTTTGAATGCTCTAGAATTATTCCTTTGGTCCTTCGACTATTTTGTCTTTTTTCTTAACCCCAGCAAAAAATGGTTGTAGTCAGCCTACTTTTGGCTTCAGATACATGCCTAATAAAAGGAATTTAGATATTCATAGAAATGTAGAGTATCTAATTGCTGAACTAGGAGAGATAGGATGAGCCTTGAATATCTTCAAAATTGCTGTAACTCATAATTACCTCTTGCTGGAGGAGACTTAAGGAAGGCAAATGGACCTTTCTGAAGAGAAGGAAAAGAACAAAATTTTGATTGGTGGAAAGTTCTGTCAGAACAACTAAAGAATGTGAAAAGGAGTTATTGTAAACAATATCTTAAATAGGACAAAATTATTCACACAACCTTTGGTACCAGATTTAGATCCTATGTCTTAGATCATGTGATAATCAAATCTGGAAAAGTGTTATCACAACATATTAACAAAATTGATGTAATCTATTATTGTCTTAAGGCACCAAGTCTATAGATATTCTGTTTATTGTATTGGGTTCTTTGAATTTTGGGGTCCTTTGGTGTTTCTTGTTGGGGGAAAGCTAGTATTCTTCATTCCCCTCCACTACCCCACCTCCTTACCCTAGGATCCTTTTGTCTTCTTCCTCTGGGGGATCATCTGGATCTGAAATCAGTTTGTATGTGTGCCTTAGTTGTTGAAGAACAAGTACATGGCCACTGGGTGGCCTCTATGATCTGGATTAGTCATCTCTTCACATAGGTATCTTGGGAGGTTCCTGAACAATTTCAGTTAGGCTCAATGAACACAGGGCAAATAGAGTTAACTGCTATGTAGTTATTTTAACGCATTCCTAGAAAAAGACGTTTAATAACTCAGCACAGAAAAGTGGAGTGTAATATGTGCCTTTTAAATTAAGAAAATGTAGGGGATAAATAGAAAAACTAGTTTGATGTTGGAAATCAAGATCAAGTCAATAGGAAAATATTGCCAAAATGTGGGATGTTCTTATAGTTGTGCTTGGTGTATAGTGAGTATCCACTAATGTTTGTTTTTGATTAACTGAGATAATACCTCACAGAATTGTGTAAGGATTACATATGATGATATTCCTGATATAACCTTGAAAAAGATAGAGAATTCTATTGTTCTCTGCTTGGATGAGAGGAGCCAATAAGGCAATGTTGATAAGGAAAGACAAGATTTTAAGCCAGGCAGGCTTACTAATTCTTACTAATTCTGTGACTCTGCTATGACTTCAATTTGCTTATCTCTAATATAAGGATAGTATTACATTCTAAGGATTGTTTGGAAGACTGAATGGGATAATGTAATACAAGGCATCTAGTAGGGTGTCTGATATATTTCAGATGCCCAGCAACTTTTACTTAGTCCTTTACTCTGACAAGGGTAAAAACACTCTTGTAATGTATTGACTTAATATCAGCATGAGTATAGCTAATGCTAAGTAACTCACAGTTTGGGGAAGTATTTAGAAAATACCCTTGAGCACTGATGGAGGTCGCCTCTGAATTATATTGAGGTGCAAAAATAATATATGTGATAGAGGAGATTGGAAACCATGGCTTAAATGCCTCCTGCATCCTCCACACCCCACAAGCAAGAACCCCTCCCAATTGTTCAAAAATGAATTATGCTAATACATGGTATCAGTGATAGCCAAAGTGAAATGTGAGTTATTCAGCTGTTGACTCGAAAGCAGTACAATATAAATATGACTCTGTAAGATAAAAATTCAAAGAAAAGGAGATCTATGAGAAATAGCTCATGAAAACAATACCATTTCAGGTTGAGATTTTATTAACCATGACTTTAAAAAAATTCTGTCCTTATAACTTCAAATATTATTTTTTAAAATTTTAAACATTTAAGTTTCTCACCATTTCTAAACCCACAACCAGACAGGTTCACAGGCATCAAAGAAATGAGGAACTGAGAGTGATAATTTAAACAGTAATTTGGGGTTGCAACCATAATAGAAATAGATACAGCTTTCCTAGAAGATTCTATTCAAATCCAAACATTTGTCTAGAAAAGAGACATCATAGAATATTAAATAGAACTTAAATCAGAGGTTTAAGGATTCAAGCTCAAGTTCTGCTATTTGGTGGTGTGACTATGGGCCAGTAATTTATATTCTCTGAGCCTCGGCTTCTCACAGTTACAGAAGCAGAAAGTATTCCTTGCACCAGTAGCCTAAACCTTAATTAGGCAGCTAAAAATTGTCATTCAAACTAGGACACTTTAAGAGCAAAGGGGAGCATGATTAATAATTAAGGCAGGGCAATAAGGGTAAAATAGGACAGTTCTTTGTGTTTCACCAACCTGTATTTTGATATCTACATTATAATTGTGCTTCTTGAATATGTGGAATGTTCTTATAATTATGCTTGGTTTATACTAAGTACCCACTCATGTTTTTATTAACTGAGATATTTATCTTACAGAATCGCTGTAAAGATTAAATTTGGTGATGTTCATAAAAGAGTTTGATACCTAATAAGATGTTATATAATAGTTCATTATTATTATATTTACTGTGGGGAGTCCATATAATATATATAAAGAATTAATATGTAATATTCATTATTATTATATTTACTATGGCAAGTCCTATGCTAAAAAAGATTGGAAAACTCTTTAGCATGGGACTCCCCATAGTAAATATAATAATAATGAAGATGATAGTCAATGTCTTAAGCCTGAATGAGAGCACTACGAGAGATTGGTGTAGTCAAGACAAAATAGTACTGGAGGCCAAACGTTGAGAAATACTACATTTTAGGAAAAGGAGAAGGAAAGGGAGTCACTTAAGAAGAAATGTACATATTCTTCAGAGAACTTGGAAGAGAACCAGGAGAATGTCTGTTATATATATATTTGTCTGCTAAAGATTATTTATTTTCTCCATGTCAAGGAATATATCCAACTAAATTTTAATGCTAAGCAACTGTGTGGTGCTTGGAATGTGATAGATGCTGAATTCATTAGTAACAACAAAAGGAAAGGAATCAAGAAATGCATTCCTAAATGCTGTATGAGAAGGTAAGTGGAGGAAAAGACTCTGGCTGCCATATAGAATGAGAAAGAAGCCTTTCACGGTGATTTCTCCCAACAATTCTTGCTACTCAGGTCTTTGGAGTGAGGAAAACAAGTAAAAATTAAGGAAGTTGAGGAGAAGCTCTGAATACTTACGTAATCACAAGGATCGCGACCAGCTCAATTAAGGAACACAAATGTTTTTAACCCTTCTTTTGTCTTCAGTTTCTTCTATAGAGTATCAGGCTCTCCATCCCAAACATCTCTTTTCTCAGCGTTCCAAGGAGTTGGGTTTGAGTTCTCTAGTTGCAGACCCAAAATGGCTTTTTATTTTTCATTCAGAACCATGCAGAAGATATTATACATCTGATGGCTGCCCTATGGCCTAGGATGACTTCCTCAGAGTTAGCGAAAGTGAAAATATCCCCTACCTTTGTGGAATTTAAATGATCTCATAGTCCCTTGGAGCCTCATCTATGATCTATCCTGAGATAGGGAGCAGGAGCCCTCTGAGCACAGGGATCAATTAAATGGCAGATATTGGAAGAGTTTAGGAGTTAGCAAATAGGATGCAGTAATCACGATGCCCCTTCAAAGAATTGGGAATCAAAGAGCTGTGGATCCCTCCTGACCACCCTATTTTTCTGGTTTGGGTAGATATTTCATCAGTCTCTTTTGTTACTGTAGACTTCAGGGATTTGGCCTGCCAAATCTGTCATTTTTCCAGTTTCTACCCATCCCTATACCTCTTATGGCTGTGGAAGAAATTACAACATAATGAATAGAATACTTACTTTGGAGCCAGAAGGTTCTGAGTGTGAAGAACAAGTTTGTTTCTCATTAGCTATGTGCCCTTGAGCAGGTACACGGTGCTCTTTGAGCCTTCACATTGTATTGTGTAAAATGGAGTAATGATAGTATTTCACAGGGCGATTGTGAGTGTTTAGATAATGCTTGTAAACTTCCTGACACACTGTGTGCCCATGAGATTTATATTTCTTGAAATTGGATAAACAAAGATTTCTCACCTCTTTAATTTCATTGTTAGAATCCTTCCTTTTGTTCCCCGCCCCCGCTTGCTCTTTTCCTCTTTTCCTTCCCAATTTTAAGATGAGGGTTTTTTAAAAACAATGTTTGGTGGTTTTGTTTTGTTTGTTTTAACGATGAGTAATTAAAACCAAAAGATGGTGAGCAGAAAAAACTACCAAACCAAAAGTAAGATAATGTTGCCAGATTTAGAAAAAGTATAAGAAATCTCAGAATCCTTTTCATGAAAGTAGCCTTTCTATGTGGAAATCTAAATGGCATATAGTTTTCCAGATTCTCAAAATTCAGCTGGCCAACCCAACAAAAGGTAAGTGGAACTAATATTTAGAGAATGCCAACTTGTGATATATGCCTTAAAACTCTTATTTCATTTAATGATTACAACATACATATAGACTAGGTATTATCAGTTCATTCTACAAATGATGACATGGACTCGGAGTAGTTAAATTGCTTTCTCACGATTATGCAACTATTAAGAACTAGAGGTAGGACTCAAGCCCCAGACTGAATCTAAAGCTCACAGACTTAATTATGTGATACAGCCAAGTAGATCCTGATAAATTAGAACCCAGTTTCTTGTTTTCTCTACAATGTCCGAACCTCTGGATGAGCAATATATGTTCTTTACAAGCCCTCATAGATTTTTAGACCCTTGAGCTGCATCCTGCCTATCCCCTTTGGCATTTGTCTATGCTTTGGGTTTGTCAGGAGCATATTTGCTTGTAATCGATGAAAATTGTTACCTTTAAGCAATGGTCATTATCATCCAAGAAATTTCTGACAAACTACTAAGCGATTTGTGATGACAGGCATTATTCCTGTCTGTAATTAATGTAGTTTGACATACTGTGTAAAACACTTAGCACTGGTTTCAAATAGGAACTCAATATATAGTACTATACATATTTTTAAGTTCACCCTATCTATCCATTCATTTATGATAAGTTTCTGCTGAGCCCAGGTTGGATGTGACATCTTCAAGCACTAAATTTCCAAGTTATCAGTGATCATATGAAAATTATACCTATTAATTATAATTATCACCAGTATGTAATAAATGCTTATAAGATTTGTGCATATGTCTGAGCGTTTGTTATTTGATCTTTTGAAATCTATTTTCCAGTATCTATAGAGGATTGCAATCACAAGATCTAAGCGTATATACAACCACTGGGATTTATATGTATTTATTCATTAATCAAATAACTTCATGCATTTTAAAAACTTATTTTCTTAAAGGTTTACAATTTTAAGAGCACAAAAAGGGCTCAAGTATGATAAAAACAGCATGAAGTTTTAGATGAATTGCTGTGGAAACATCAGAGGAGAGAGAACAAGCAGAAATGGACACTTAAAACTCCATGATGATAGAGAACATTGAAGAAAGAGAATAACAGAAACGAGACAATGACCAAAACAACTTATTGAAAGCCTGTTCTGAACCAATGCTAAGCACTCTATGACAAACAGCCTTTTTATTTCAGGAAGGGAAATGGCTCTCAGAAGAACTGAAGAAAAATAAGTAGCAAACTATGATAAACATAACATACACCGGTATAATTCAGGGTACATGTGTTACAGTGGTGGGTGCTAAAATAAATTGGATATTGTTCTCATAATATAAATATTTCTATCTCCATTATAAGCAAATGTGCTTTTCATATTCCAAAGAAGATAGTTTCCTTAACAGTCTACTTTTTAATTAATCATAATCAAATGTATTAGGGTAGGATAAGGACCCAAAGAGCTGTTATAAACCATGGAGAAATTCGTTACTTTATCCTGTAAAATTCTGTGATGACACAGTGGCTTGCTCTATGAGAGTCTCAGGGGCTCAGGATCTTTCTGTCTCCATTTTTAGGGGAAATGCTCTAGGCTTTATGGTCTAGTCTTTATGGTTCAAGCTAGCTCAGGATATACCTGCATTCACACCAGTGAGCAGGAAGAGGGTAAAGTGAATGCGAGGCCGTCCTCTTTTCTTTGAAAGGGCATGACATGGTGTTGCACTTATTCCTTGTACTCTATTGGCCAGAGCTTAGTTACAAGGCCACACCAGCTTTAAGGGAGGCTGGGCAATGTTTTTATTCTGAATGGTCATAGACATTGTGAAACTTGGGGTTCCTATTAGTATAAAAAAGAAGGTGAGAGTCAATCTTGAGGAATGCCTGGCAACACTAAGGCACAAGGACAGACTTTTAAGTGAAGATACCTCATCTATATAGGTTTACTTGTGTATATTGTGCTAGGTTATGGGAATTTTCACATAGTTGTCTTTTCAACAACCAGCATCTTCTGTGTGTTTCCTGATTCAGTGCCCTCTAACCACCCTGCATGCCTGGTCTGTGGCAGACTTTTAGTGCTAAGCTCTAAGCCCAGCAGGATCAGATGATGAACTCTGCCCACATTTTTAGCTCCTCCCTTTTGTTGCTCAGGTGTTTCGGCCAATGGAAAGAAGGTACAGTCATAAGGAACAATACCAGACATGATTTCTCTCCAGAGAAAAGGATAATTTCCTCTCATAATTAGTTCAGTACATGTAAAAAACATGGTTGTAGGGCCCAGTACTGATAAAATAGAATTTGTGCTTATGTTGTGGTTTACTATATATGCATATATTACATTGCATGTAACTGTATATACATGTGTGGGTGTACATATATACACATATATACATCTATGCATGCACATGCATGTATATAAATGTGTATGTGTATGTCTGTGTGTGTGTATATATATATATATATATATATATAACTTTTGTAGCCACTAAGATTCATTCGATCTCATTCATATATATATAACTTTTGTAGCCACTAAGATTCATTCGATCTCAAAAAAACAATCAGTGGAGGTATGTCATTATCCCCATGTTTCAGATGAGAGAACAAATAACTTGGGGAGAGTAAAATATCCACAAAAAATACATCACAGAGACCAAAATCAAGCTGTGTTTTCCATATGTATCATGTATTCTTTACCCTATAGATTCTCAACAGCAATATGACACTTTAAGTCCCAGATTTAATAGGTTGTTTTGAAATAGAGAAGCCATGGGGACCTTGATCACTTCTAATGTCCTTTAGCCACGTAAATGAGCATAGACATTCTCAGTTACTTACATCGTTAACCCAAACATTTGGTTTCGGGATCCCATAAGTGACCCATGACAGGAAGACTTGAGCTTCCCTGGCTGGAGCTTCTCTCATTAGAGCAGATGTGTGTGCCTTGCACTATCTCCTTATCTTTCCCCGTGCTGTAGGGGAGGTGCAACTTGGGGAAAAATGACTCACATTAGAGATAAGGTGTCAATGATATAATGTCCATAAAGCTTTGATTAACAGGGCCCAGGACACGGTAAGCCTTTGGCAATTAAGCTTTTACAGAAATATGCAGTTTTTAATGTCATTGTTGATGTTGTTCCTGTTGCAGCATTTTCCCTTTCCCTCTTTGCCTGTTCTCTGATTGTTCCTTAGCAAAGAGCAAAGAAAAAAACCAAACGTTCCAAAGTCGAAGACTTTTTCTTTGATACAAACAAGCCAAAGTTTGATTATTTGTTTAATAATTTTCCGTTGATCCCTTAGTCTTGTAGTCGCTACTTTACAACCGGTCCCTAGAAGGGGGCGGTTCTTTCCGGAAATCATGACTGCAGCTGTTTTCACTCCGCTGTGACTCAGAGCGCTCCGGACTGCAGGAGAAGAAGGTAGGGGACCAAGCTACCGGTGCAGGGCCTGGATCCAACCCCTGCTCTGGAAGACTGAGAGCTCCACATTCTAGCTCCCTTTCCCCAGTCCCCAAATTTGTAGGGGCTCCTTGAACTGCACGCCCCATGGGTGGAGGATTTCATCCAGATGTGTGATCCCCAGGAAGGTTCCTGCAAGTTTGGCAGTTTAGGGGAATCTTTTGGAGGTTGAAGGAGGGATTTAGCCATCTCCTAATCTCAAGGCCCTTCTTCCTACTTTCCTTCTCTTTTACTTTATTTTTCCCCCCTTTCTTCCTTTGATATAGACCCTTGATGCTTTCTCAATTCAGGATAGTGTAAGCTGAGGAAATGAGGCTGTAAGCCTCCATCTACTCCAATCAACTGCAGCCCCTAAGCCCTTCTCTACAGAAATGTAAGAGACCGACGCAGTCTCTTCTGTAAATACGTGGACATTGGAAATCTAGGACTGAATGGAAAGGTTAAATCAATCTCTGATTTTATCCAAGCCCCACTTCTTACCCCAAATCTCCTCCTTGTCTGGTTCCGAGTTCTCCACTTCACCCATGTCACAGGCTGCAGGGGTGTGTGTGGCCGGTGGTGCCACCCAGCTCCCCTCCCTCCCTCCTAGCTGCTGAGCGGCCAGTGCTGGGACTCTGCATTCCTGAAGCAGCTACCTGGCTAGGCCGGAAGCCTTGTATTCTCCCAGCTGCCTCAGATTCATGGCTTTCAGCTTGGTGGCCAGTCTCTACCTAAGCCTTGGGAATTGCCTTTCTGAAGTGCCATCCTGAGAGACAGAACTAATTCTGACCGAAAGTAATTTTGTTTGTACTGGGAAGAGTGGGGGCAAGAGTGTAGAATAGCAGTTTTCCTCAACGGAGGATTTGTTCTGAGCTTAGAATCAGGAAGCGAAAGCTATTCCCTTGTAGGGGACGCCTTTTGCGTCTCTCTCTTTTACTCAAGCCACCCTTGGTGAGTATTGCCCAGCCTGAGAGCTTCTCTTTCAGCTGTTTTACTCCTGTGTGAGTCTCCTGCTTTAGGCTCTCTGCTTAATGTGTTATTAGAAATTCTTCCCTTCCCCAGCCCAGCCTGTTCTATGAGGGAACTTGCCCAGGTCAGAAGTCTGCGTAGAAGCCCTTTTCTGAGCATCCTCTCCTCCTCACGCTGCCACTGTCCTCTGCGTTGCTTTTGAATTGTGAGTCATTTTGCCACACTCAGTTTTTATCCAATTTCTCAAAATAAAAACAGATATGGAATGAAAAACCTGATGTATTGGTGCTGTTTAGTGGGGGTGCAAATGTAGGCTATGTGCATATATAATATTTAAATATATTAGGATATCTTGGATGGATACAAACAAATATACTCTTATCTTTTAATTTTGGGTCCCAAAAGAAAAGCCACAAGATAAATGGCCTGTGGCAGGAGTCCATCTTGGATCACACAGCTTCTCACATGCAGCGCGTCTCTGAATGCCATGATCCAAAGTGAATGGCAGCAGAGGTTTACCGATTAACAGTAACAACAATAATAGGGACAATAGTGATGTCTGTCATCATTGATTAAATGCCTCCTATGGGCCGTGTGCTAATCTAGGGACTTCACATGTATTAATTTATATATGATGTGTGGATATTATGCTACTCATTTTAGAAAGAAAATACTGAGGCTCAGAGGGGTTAGTGACACCTATTCCATATGCCTAAGGAGTGGTGAATTAAATACACTTTTGAGAAAGTGGAATTGGTATTTGAACCAGCCTCAGGGTGTTTCAGAGATTTCCTGTTCAGTAGATACCAGTGAATCTTACACCTTCCCTACCTGGGACTGCCATTAAAAGGAGCCTTATGATTGAAATCTTTGTCTCCTTTTTTTAAAGGTTCCAACTTCCTAACTCCAACATTAACCCTTTGAATGTATTCTTATGCCAGAGAAAGGCACATAAAGTACTGGTGTTTGAACAGATAACTTCCAACATGTCTCTCTTTGTGATATGTCTTTTCTGCAGAAATCTTGCGTCACCATGGTGCACTTCTGTGGCCTACTCACCCTCCGACGGGAGCCAGGTAAGCCTAATTTGTGACTCTTACTTGCCATTGAATCTTTGGCATCTAGCACAAGGCTTGATCTACAAGGAGGCATTCTACTGAAGCTTGATGAACTTGAATTCTGGTCTGTCTCCAGTGCCACTGAAGAGTATCTCTGTGAGCGTTAACATTTACGAGTTTGTGGCTGGTGTGTCTGCAACTTTGAACTACGAGAATGAGGAGAAAGTTCCTTTGGAGGCCTTCTTTGTGTTCCCCATGGATGAAGACTCTGCTGTTTACAGCTTTGAGGCCTTGGTGGATGGGAAGAAAATTGTAGCAGAATTACAAGACAAGATGAAGGTAGTAGAGATTACCTCCTCCCTTCTTATTACATTACGTCCTCCCCTCTTATTTCCTTAATGCATACTCTTTATGATCTCTACTAAATGTACCATCACAAAACATGCTGAGAGCTCTTTCTTCCACTCTTTTCTAACTGCCATTTTTCTTCATTTGGGGGAAAAATCAATCAGAGGCATTCAAAGTATAACCGTGATTAGACAAGACCAATCACACAGTCGCTCTGCACTACTCGTCTCTTTTTCAGCCACGTCACTTTGGATGTTCCCTTTCTTTCCCATCCCTCACCCTGTTCTTCTCAGGCCCGCACCAACTATGAGAAAGCCATCTCCCAGGGCCACCAGGCCTTCTTATTGGAGGGGGACAGCAGCTCCAGGGATGTCTTCTCTTGCAATGTGGGTAACCTTCAACCTGGGTCGAAGGCGGCAGTCACCCTGAAGTATGTGCAGGAGCTGCCTCTGGAAACAGATGGGGCTCTGCGCTTTGTGCTCCCAGCTGTCCTGAATCCTAGGTACCAGTTCTCTGGTGAGTACCTCTCCCCTTTGAATTTTCGTGGTGGGTGACATAAATGGGGAAATTTTCTTAAGGTTGAGAGTGTCATAAAAAGTGTTGGCAAGGAAAACAGAACTAAGGTCATCTTTTATAGGGTCGTCTAAGGACAGTTGCCTTAATGTGAAGACTCCTATAGTCCCTGTGGAGGACCTGCCCTACACCCTCAGCATGGTCGCCACCATAGATTCCCAGCATGGCATTGAGAAGGTCCAATCCAACTGCCCCTTGAGTCCTCCTGAATACCTAGGAGAGGACAAGACTTCTGCTCAGGTAGTTAATGAGAGAATACTGCTGTTGTCAGTAACTCTGTTGCTTGAGTCTTGACTTGGTCCCCACCCAGTTCTTCCCACCTGGTAACTCAGAGGGGGTCCCACATGCTCCTTCCATATCCTCATTTAATCTCCAGGGCCTTCTCTCTAGCCTCACCTGCGTTCCTGGTCATGCTGTCTCATGGAGAAGGACTGTAGCCCTAACCTCAGCCCCAAGAAGCAAGAAGTTATGATTCTAATGTGGCTTCTTTATCTGTCCTCCACTCAGGTTTCCCTGGCTGCTGGACATAGGTTTGATCGGGACGTGGAACTCCTGATTTACTACGGTGAGGTGCATACCCCCAGCGTGGTTTTGGAGATGGGGCTGCCTAACGTGAAGCCAGGTATTTTCTTTCTTCCTTTGTAGTCATCCCCTAAGGGGCAACTCCCTGTCTTGGAATTACTGTCAAATTGCTCTCTTTTCTTTCCTTTCCTCCAGTGGTGGTTAATACATGTGAAACACTGAAATAGCTTACACTATGTCATGCAAAAATGGTTAGGTTTAATGACTGTCATGTGATATGTCTTGTAGGCAAATTTAAGTAGATCAGTAGATAATTGGGCAAAAGCCAGGAACAGATAATTTACAAGAGAAAACATAGCCAGTTTATAAACATGTGGCGATGATCAGTCTTGACAGAAATCCAAATAATCGTGTGACATTTTCACCTTTCAAATTATCAACGATTTCCAAATCTGATGCCTCATGCTTTAAAAGGTTTTCTTAAGGTTGTGAGTGTGCTAAAAAGTGAATTAACCTTTTGAGGATAAATTTGGCCATATGTGTTAAATAAATGTTAACTTTGGTAATTTCACTTTTAGAAATCTTGCCTAGGGAAATAAATCCATATATAAGTAAAAATATGCACTGAGATGTCCCCCACCATTTTAATAATATCGAGTGTTAGTAAGCAATCAAAATGTCTCTTATTGGCTAAATTTACTATGCTAGGTATACTTCATGAGTTATTATGCAGCTACTAAAATAGTGTACATTGACAGATTGAAGTAATTGGAAAAATGACCTCCAAAGAATGTTAGGTAAAAGAAAAATAAGTTATAGACAGGTTACCACTATAAAATAATCTGTGCTTTAGGAAAAACATTTTAAAACACAGGAAGAATGCAAGTAGTAATTGTGATTAGGTTGACTAAGTTTAGTTCTTAATTTCTTTTTTATCTAATAAATAATTTTTATTGATTGATTCATCACAGCTACATGCAGTCTCAACTGAGGTTTTTTTCTCTTTTTTTGAGATATAATATATGTAACAAAATTGACCATTTTAACTGTTTTTAAGTGTACAGTTCTGTGGTCTTCAGGACATTCACCTTGTACAACCATCACCACCCTTCATCTCCAAAACCTTTTTGTTTTGCCCTAGCTTCTTAATTTCTAAGACAAGTTTAACTTCTTAATAACTTTAGTTTCTCAGTTTCTTTTAATGTTTATTACTTTTGAAAATTTCCTTAAATGTATACACACTCTTTCTTGGAATTTAAATTGGTATAACCCATGTCAGTTTGCTGTGTTCTTAGGGGCTTCCTGAGCTGCCATGCTCCTGGGTTTCAATGACGAAGGACTGGAGTGCTATTGCCACTTCTGAAGCATTTACACATGGTGGAATGGACATGTCCTTGGTGACAATCATATTCAAAGTGGGACGGCTTGGGTTAGGCTCTTGCTTTTACAATTATAGCTGTTGTCAAGAAAATTCCCTGTAGTTGTTTTTCTACAGAGTACCCTACTCTCTCATTGTTAATGTTTGCTTCCAAAGTAGCTTTATACTTAAGCTCACAAATTGAACTTTTTAGTGTTCCCTCACTTGTTCAACCACTCTTCCTCAGGGCCAGCTCTCCATGCTAAGGTAATTCAAGGGGCTCCCAGCTTCCACCAAATTTGCTGTAACCACCTCCTCTTCCACGAAGCTCCATGCTCTGTCTTTATACGTTAGTTATCTGCTTTTTCCTTTCCTTATGGTGACTATTTCCTTGGGTGTCCATGAAACATTCCCATAACAGTGTCCTACTTGTCAGTTAAGATTATTTCAAAGGACTATTTTGACCAGAGAAAGTTCCATAATGTTGGATCTCAAAAGGTAAGGATTGAGATCTCACTCCCTGTTTTTCTAAGAAGTTCCCTTGGCCCCTATGCAGATTTTCTCATCTAGTCCTCATGACCAGCTCTGAAGGCCAAGGGGGGACATCAGGGACAGTCTTTACAGTCTTGTGAATCCCTTCCAGCAGGACTGCTCAAGTCTTGCTTCCCAGGTCATATATTTAGTCAAGATGACATGCTGTTGTCTACACAAGGAAGCAAATGACAACTTTAAGCGGCAGCTTGGCTCACTAAAACCATTTAGAGTTCTGCCAAATGAAACCTACAGCTATATGACAAAAACACAGTGTGTTTTTTTTTTACAAACTTAGAACGGATGTACTTACGATATTAAGAACATAATGTTTTTCTAAAATTAAATTCATAATTTAATTTAAAAATTGTATAAAAATAAAATTTACAAATAATTTTATAATATTGTTATTATGGGTTTAATCTGAGTTGAGCCCTAAACTGAGTTCCTTAAGTATATTATATTACTTAACTCTTAAAATCAAGCTTGTTCAACTCATGGTCTGTGGGCTGCATGTGGCTCAGGACAGCTTTGAATGCAGCCCAACACAAATTTGTAAACTTTCTTAAAACATTATGAAATTATTTTGTGATTTTCTTTTTAGCTCATCAGCTATTGTTAGTGTTAATGTATTTTACATGTGGCCCAAGACAATTCTTCTTCTTCTTATATGGCCCTGGGAAGCCAAAAGATTGGATACCCCTGCTTAAAATAATCTTGACGTAGGTGTTACTACCTTGATTTTTCAGAGGAAGACATAAGGCTAGCAAGCAGAGGAGCTAAAGTTTGAAATGCCTCATTTGAAAACAAAGAAGCTGAGACTCATGGAGGTGAAAATAATTTGAGCCAGGCTAAAATTATAGTAGATAATCCACATATAACACTTACAATTCATCTGGCATTGTTGTAAACAGGTTAAATATGTTACCCCATATCATACTCATGCCACCCTTTCTGACTCCTCAATATAGCACCAGCTCCATTTAAACCAGCTGTCTCTGGGAATGGAAAGGGACCTTGCTCATCACAAAAGCTGCTCCCCCATCATATATCCAGACATCTGGATTGTGTAAATGTTATTTTTTGAACTAGTGTCCTATCATATATTTGATTGGCAACACCCATCTTATTTAGAAGCCAGTTTGGTGTTTGGCATATCCTATGGAGAAGAAATTAAACTGAGCCAGATTCTATTGTCATACCAAATCCCAGGACTACTGAGAATATAAACCTATGATCCGGGAACTGCTTTGTAAAAATGGGTTAGAGGAATTTAATTATATAGCCTCTCATATTTTCTGTAAAGCTAGAGTTAACCTAGCCGTTCTCATTGCATCTCTATCTCAATACTAGCATTTCAATTCCTGTATCAGCCCTCACTTTCTTCTAAAAATAGTCACAGCTATGGCTTTGACAACATGGCCAGATAGACTGGGCTCCTGTGGTCACCCCCACACCATTGTTTGGGTGATGATAATAGAATCCAACATGTATCTCAGTGTTTCCCTTTCTTTTGGGGACTATCAGTGAGTTATTCATACCCAAAGCAGACAGACTTACCCTGGTGGGTATAATACTTATACTTTCAATGCTTATAAATTGTCAACCTCAAAATTGTCCATGTGAGTATCACTTTTTTCAAAGCTGTAATTAAAGACTTAAGGCCCATGTGATACATTTCCCATTTATTTGATTTGAAGAAAAGGTTTGATTCTGCAGACAAACTTGTCTGATTCTTTTGGCAAATGCTGGAACATTTTAACCTAATGTGTTTCATTCATTTGCCTAGCTGCCAGGAAACTAGTAATCGGTGACAATATTTTAACTATTGCTTGTGTCTACTAACTTCTATCCTCTTTCTTCTCTTTCATATCTGTTCTGTTTTTGTCTGTCTTATATATTTGTAACTCCCCTTGACCCCATTGCAAGCAGTTATGGTATATGAATCATCACAGTGTTTTAGATTTGAGTTTTCTTAGCTCTTAATTGAATTCATTACCATTGATTCTTAGGTACTAGGATTCTTGAGTTCCTTTTTGTCTTACGGTGGCTTTATCCTTTCTGAACAGGTCATTTGATGGGAGATCCATCTGCAATGGTGAGTTTCTATCCAAATATCCCAGAAGATCAACCATCAAATACCTGTGGAGAGTTTATCTTCCTCATGGACCGCTCGGGAAGTATGCAGAGCCCCATGAGTAGCCACGATACATCTCAGCTGCGCATACAGGCAGCCAAGGTAAAGCTAATTTCTTTTCTCTTCTGGGTCACATGCTCAAGTGAGGATGAATCTGAGCGGTTAAATTAGGTCTATCTGGAGCCTGAGACAGCAGCACGACCACCCCGAGGCTAGCCTTGGAATGTAAGAAGGCACAAGGTGGGGGGTGGCCCACATCCTCAAGGAGAGTCCATTGACAGGGCCCATGTGTTTTGGTGAGCCTCTCTCACTCCGTCTCTTCATACTCTCCTACCTTCAGGAAACACTGATTTTGCTGCTGAAGAGCTTACCTATAGGCTGTTATTTCAACATCTACGGATTTGGCTCTTCCTATGAGGCATGCTTTCCGTAAGTTTCTGGAAAGACAATAGGGAGTACAAAATGAGACTTTAAAGAAAGGGACTAAATTGTTGAAGGGGTTACTGCGGAGTTGACTTCGGCATTGGGGGTTTCAGATAAGACTCTCTTTTAATGGGGGTTTTGCAATTCAGGGACTCTATACTGGGCAAGGTTAAGTAACCCTCATGTAACTGGGTGTGTTTGTCTTTCTCAGGGAGAGTGTGAAGTACACTCAGCAAACAATGGAGGAGGCTCTGGGGAGAGTGAAGCTTATGCAGGCCGACCTAGGGGGCACTGAAATCTTGGCACCACTCCAGAACATTTACAGGGGACCCTCCATCCCAGGCCACCCCCTACAGGTAGGAAGTGGAACAGAGCTAACAGAAGAGACAGCAAGTGTGTAATCTCTAAGAATCTATGCCCCTGAGCTTTATGCAGTATGTTGAAATATAGTTTGCAATTCACGGTCTTCTGTCATTATAGTAAACAGAAAAAAAAAAGATGATGCATTTTTCTTCTTCCTTAACTCCATGCGATGGACACTGGAAGGCCTTTTATGGAGTGCCACAGTAACTTAGATGCAGCTAGGAGGGGAGGTGCTAAAAATTCCCAGGGTTCTGAACAGATCATGTGAGAATGTGGTGCTAGTGACTGAAACAATAGGGATTTCATGCCTCTTTGAAGAGGCACCAGAGCCTCTGCAATGAAATAGGTGGATTTTTCAAGGGCAAATTTTGGTTTCTTAAAATGAACTTGCCAAAGACCTGATGAACATTTTCTTTCTTTGTACAGCTTTTTGTCTTTACAGATGGAGAAGTTACAGACACATTTAGTGTAATTAAAGAAGTTAAGATCAACAGACAGAAACACAGGTAGGAAGAACATGTGATTTCTGGGTGATAGGTGCTAAGTAGACACACAGACTCTAGTGCTACATGATGCCAGTGTTGACATTCCTTGAAGAGGACGAAATGATTTCAGAATTTAGTTTTAGCAGCCGAAAATTTATTTCTCCCTATAAAAATTAAAAACAGTTTTCCAAATAACTTCAACAACACAACAAAACCATTGTTTCTTATTCTTTCTAAACTACAATGGACACAAGAATTGAATAGTAAGATGTTAATTTTTTTTACTATAAACATTTTTAGGGAAGTAAAACATGCAGAAAACTACACAAATTATAAGTATACAACTGGATAAATTATCACAGTGAATGCACTGTGTGATCGCCACACAGGTAAAAACTGGAATGATAGTAGGCCTCTCCATCTGTACCCTTTTCCATCATGTCCTATTCCCTGTCACTACACACTAAAACTTTCCTGACTTACAACACCATGGGTTATTTCTGCCCGTTTTTGAGTGAAAATAAATAAGTTATACAGTGTGCTTTAGTTTCTGTGTATATTGTTTCTTTCCTTTCAGCAGTGTGTTGAGAGATTCATATATATTTTGAGTATAGCCATAGTTATTTTTCACTGATGTATAGTATTCCACAAAATGACTATGCCATAATTTATCTATTGATTTTAATGCTGTTGGACTTTGATTTGGCTGTTAAAAATGATGCTTCTGTGGACAGTTTTGTATTCTTGTACATGTATTGTTTTGCATACACGTGTATATGCATACGTACATATTTATATATGTAGATTTTTCTCTGAGTAGACAGAGTTGTAGAGTTTCTAGGGAATGCCAAACATTTTTCCAAATGATTCTACTCATTTAATTCATTAAATTGTAGGAGTGTTCCAATCACCTCATTTCCTATCCAAAACATGATATTGTTTGTCTTTAAATTTTAGTTTTGTGTGTGTGTCGTGGTGTCTTTTCTTTGAGACGGAGTCTCGCTCTTTCACCCAGGCCGGACTGCAGTGGCGCTATCTCGGCTCACTGCAACCTCCGCCTCCTGGGTTCACGCCATTCTCCTGCCTCAGCCTCCCGAGTAGCTGGGACTACAGGTGCCCGCCACCGTGCCCTGCTAATTGTTTTGCATTTTTAGTAGAGACGGGGTTTCACCGTATTAGCCAGGATGGTCTTGATCTCCTGACCTCTTGATCCGCCCACCTCAGCCTCCTGAAGTGCTGGGATTACAGGCGTGAGCCACCGCGCCCAGCCCCTTATTATGGTTTTAACTTACATTTTCCTGCTGATGAATGAAGTTTAGCACCACTTCATATTTATTCGCCAGTTGGAGGTCCTCTTTTGTGATGTGCTTTCAAGTCTTTTTCCTGTTACTTATTTATTTCTATTAGATTGATTTTCTTATTGATCTATAGTTCATTCTGTCTTCTGGATACAAGCTCTTTGTTGACTGTATGTTCTAGAAATACTCTATAGTTTGCTCTTAGCTTCAAAATGTATTCGAGTAATAGTTGTTAATTTTAATGTAGTTCGATATTTTTCAGTCTTTATGTTTAGTGTATTCTGTGTCCTGTTAAAAAGTCTTTCCCTATCCAAGCTTTCGTATATTTGTAATGTGGATATCAAATTGACCCTATTCCATTTATGGAAAAGTTTGTCCTTTTCTCACTAATGCACAGTGTCATCTGTGTCATCAATAAGCACCTGTATACATGTACATTGTTTCTGGATCCTCTGTTCCATTGCATTGGTCTATTCATCTAGACGTGTGCTAGAACTACACCATATAAATTAGTACAGGTTCATGATAAATCTTGATTTCCAATAGTGATAAGTCCTCAATTTTGTTCATTTCATAACCAAGACTGTCTTGATTACACTTGACTCTTTGTATTTGTATTTTAGCATTAGCTTGTCAGTTTTTACCAAAAAAAGGAAACCTATTGGTATATTGGCTAGAATTGCACTGACTAGATCTATTTAAGCGGGATTTACTATTTACTGTATTGAGCATTCCAATCTATTTACATAGTATATTCTTTCATTTACTTTGGTCTTTTCTGATTTCTTGAAGTGCTTGTTTCCAACATTTTATTGAGAAACCTTAAACATATAGAGATGTTGCAAAAATAGAACAATGGGGGCTGGCTGCAGTGATTCATGCCTGTAATCCCACCACTTTGGGAGGCCGAGGTGGGCAGACCACGAGGTCAGGAGTTTGAGACCAACCTGGCCAACATGGTGAAACCTTGTCTCTACTAAAAATACAAAAATTAGCCAGGGCATGGTAGTGTGTGCATGTAATCCCAGCTACTCAGGAGGCTGAAGCAGGAGAATTGCTTGAACCCGGGAGGTGGAGGTTGCAGTGAGCCGAGATTACACCGCTGCACTCCAGCCTGGGTGACAGAGCAAGAATCCGTCTTGAAAAAAAAAAAGAACAATGGATACCATATGCCTTTCACCCTGGTCTACCAGTTGTCAACCTTTTACCACATTTGTTTCAGCTGTGTTTTTTGTCTGAAATATTTGAGGGCAAGCCACAGATATCATAACCCTTCATATATAAACCCTTATGCACTCATCTTCTAAGAACAAGAACATTCTGCTGCATCACAATAAAGCTATTAAATTCAAGACATTTAAAGTTGAGATAACACCATTATCTAAATGCAGGCCATATTTGTCAATTTTTCTTTATGTTCTTTTTATTAAGTTCTGGGATACATGTGCAGAACATGCAGGTTTGTTACATAGGTATACATGTGCCATGGTGGTTTGCTGCACCCATCATCTACATTAGATATTTCTAATTCTATCCTTCCCCCAGCCCCCCACCCCATGACAGGCCCCAGTGAGTGATGTTCCCCTCTATGTGTCCATGTGTTCTCATTGTTCAACTCCCACATGTAAGTGAACATGCAGTGTTTGGTTTTCTGTTCATGTGTTAGTTTGCTGAGAATGGTGGTTTCCAACTTCATCCATGTCCCTGCAAAGGACATGAACTCATCCTTTTTTATTGCTGCATAGTATTCCGTGGTGCATATGTGCCACATTTTCTTTATCCAGTCTATCATTGATGGGCATTTGGGTTGGTTCCAAGTCTTTGCTATTGTGAACAGTGCTGCAATAAACATATGTGTGCATGTGTCTTTATAGTAGAATGATTTCTGATCATTTGGGTGTATATCCAGTAATGGGATTGCTGGGTCAAATGATATTTCTGGTTCTAGATCCTTGAGGTATCCCCACACTGTCTTCCACAATGGTTGAACTAATTTACACTCCCACCAACAGTATAAAAGCATTCCTATTTCTCCACATTCTCTCCAGCATCTGTTGTTTCCTGACTTTTTAATGATAGCCCTTCTAACTGGTGTGAGATGGTATCTCATTGTGGTTTTGATTTGTGTTTCTCTAATGACCAGTGATGAGGAGTTTTTTTTCATATGTTTGTTGGCCACATAAATGTCTTCTGTTCATATCCTTCACCTGCTTTTTGATGGGGTTGTTTGTTTCTTTATTGTAAATTTGTTTAAGTTCTTTGTAGATTCTGGACATTAACCCTTTGTGAGATGGATAGATTGCAAAACTTTTCTCCCATTTTGTAGGTTCCCTTTTCACTGTAATGATAGTTTCTTTTGCTGTGCAGAAGTTCTTTAGTTTAATTAGATCCCATTTGTCAATTTTGACCTTTGTTGCCATTGCTTTTGGTGTTTTAGTCATGAAGTGTTTGCCCATGCCTATGTCCTGAATGGTATTGCCTAGTTTTACTTCTAGGATTTTTATGGTTTTAGGTCTTATGTTTAAGTCTTTAATCCATCTTGAGTTAATTTTTGTACAAGGTGTAAGGAAGGGATCCAGTTTCAGTTTTCTGCATATGGCTAGCCGGCTTTCCCAACACCATTTATTAAATAGGAAATCCTTTCTCCATTGCTTGTTTTTGTCAGGTTTGTCAAAGATTAGATGGTTGTAGATGTGTGTCATTATTTCTGAGGCCTCTGTTCTGTTCCATTGGTCTATATATCTGTTTTGGTACCAGTACCTTGCCATTTTGGTTACTGTGGCCTTGTAGTATAGTTTGAAGTCAGGTAGCGTGATGCCTCCAGCTTTGTTCTTTTTGGTTAGGATTGTCTTGGCTATATGGGCTCTTTTTTGGTTCCATATGTAATTTAAAGTAGTTTTTTCTAATTCTGTGAAGAAAGTCAATGGTAGCTTGATGGCAGCATGGCCATTTTCACAATATTGATTCTTTCTATCCATGAGCATGGAATGTTTTCCTATTTGTTTGTGTCCTCTCTTATTTCCTTGAACAGTGGTTTTTAGTTCTCCTTGAAGAGGTCCTTCACATCCCTTCTAAGTTGTATTCATAGGTATTTCATTCCTTTGTAGCAATTGTAAACGGGAGTTCTCTCATGATTTGGCTCTCTGTTTGTCTATTATTGGTGTCTAGGAATGTTTGTGATTTTTGCACATTGATTTTGTATCGTGAGACTTTATTAAAGTTGCTTATCAGCTTAAACAGATTTTGGGCTGAGACGATAAGGTTTTCTAAATATACAGTAATGTCAACTGCAAACAGAGAGCATTTGACTTCCTCTCTTCCTATTTGAATACCCTTTATTTCTTTCTCTTGCCTGATTGCCCTGGCCAGAACTTCCAATACTATGTTGAATAGTAGTGTGAGAGAGGGCATCCTTGTCTTGTGCCAGTTTTCAAAGGGAATGCTTCCAGCTTTTGCCCATTTGGTATGATATTGGCTGTGGGTTTGTCATAAATAGCTCTTATTATTTTGAGATATGTTCCATCAATACCTAGTTTATTGAGAGTTCTTAGCCCAAAGCGTTGTTGAATTTTATTGAAGGCCTTTTCTGCATCTATTGAGATAGTCATGTGGTTTTTGTCACTGGTTCTGTTTATGTGATGGTTACATTTATTGATTTGCATATGTTGAACTAGCCTTGCTTCCCAGGGATGAAGCTGATTTGATCATGGTGGATAAGCTTTTTGATGTGCTGCTGGATTCGGTTTGCCAGTATTTTATTGAGGATTTTCACATCCATGTTCATCATGGGTATTGGCCTTAAATTTTCTTTTTTTGTTGTGTCTCAGCCAGGTTTTGGTATTAAGATGATGCTGGCCTCATAAAATGAGTTAGGGAGGATTCCCTCTTTTTCTTTTGTTTGGAATAGTTTCAGAAGGAATGGTACCAGCTCCTCTTTGTACCTCTGGTAGAATTCAGCTGTGAATCCTCCAGGCCCTGGGCTTTTTTTGGTTGGTAGGCTATTAATTACTGCCTTAATTTCAGAACTTGTTATTGGTCTATTCAGGGATTCGACTTCTTCCTGGTTTAGTCTTGGAGTGGGGGGTGTATGTGTCGAGGAATTTATCCATTTCTTCTAGATTTTCTAGTTTATTTGCATACAGCTGTTTATAGTATTCTCTGATGGTAGTTTGTATTTCTGTGGGATCAGTGATGATACTCCCTTTATCATTTTTTATTGTGTCTATTTGATTCTTCTCTCTTTTCTTCTTTATTAGTCTGGCTAGCGGTCTATCTACTTTGTTAATCTTTCAAAAAACCAGCTCCTGGATTCATTGATTTTTTGAAGGATTTTTTGTGTCTCTGTCTCCTTCAGTTCTGCTCTGATCTTTGTTATTTCTTGTCTTCTGCTAGCTTTTGAATGTGTTTGCCCTTGCTTCTCTAGTTCTATTTAATTGTGATGTTAGGGTGTCGATTTTAGATCTTTCCCACTTTCTCCTATGGGCATTTAGTGCTATAAATTTCCCTCTGAACACTGCTTTAGCTGTGTCCAGAAATTTGGTGCATTGTGTCTTTGTTCTCATTAGTTTCAAAGAACTTATTTATTTCTGCCTTAATTTCGTTATTTACCCAGTGATCATTCAGGAGCAGTTGTTCAGTTTCCATGTAGTTGTGCGATTTTGAATGACTTTCTTAATCCTAAGTTCTAATTTGATTGCACCGTGGTCTGAGAGACTGTTTGTTATGATTTCCGTTATTTTGCATTTGCTGAGAAGTGTTTTACTTCCAATTATGTGGTCAATTTTAGAGTAAGTGTGATGTGGTGCTTAGAAGAAGGTATATTCTGTTGATCAGGGGTGGAGAGTTCTGTGGATGTCTATTAGGTTTACTTGGTCCAGAGCTGAATTCAAGTCCTGAATATATTTGTTAGTTTTTTGTCTCATTGATCTAATATTGAAAGTGGGGTGTTAAAGTCTCCCACTATTATTGTGTGGGAGTCTAAGTCTCTTTGTAGGTCTCTAAGAATATGCTTTATGAATCTGTGTGCTCCTGTATTAGCTGCATATATATTTAGGAGAGTAAGCTCTTCTTGTTGCATTAATCCCTTTACCATTATGTAATGCCCTTCTTTGTCGTTTTTGATCAAGAAGTCCTTGAAGAAATAGGTTTTAGTGAATACTGTTTTTAGTGAAAGCAATAAATGAAAATCAGTATTTGAGTGTTACGTCTGTTCCTTACTCTTGGGCTGTTATTTATTCTTGGCATTTTCAACAGACAGAACTGGCAAATGTTTTTAAAAAATTCTGAAATTTTTACTTATGCCCCTGTTTCAAAGGTAGCAGTGTAGCATTCTTCCTCTTTTCTCCAATTCTGTATTTATGTCTTCCTTTCTATAGTGAGATAAACCTAGCTTCCAGCAAAATCAGTAAACTTACTCATTTCTTCAATCTACCTATAAGTAGTCCACCCTTAACCATCGGGTATACCTTCCAAGACTCCTAGTGGGTGCCTGAAACTGTGGATACTACCAAACCATATATGTACCATTTTTTCCTATACATACATACCTATGATGAAATTTAATTTATAAATTATAAATATCTATCTGATACCTGAGACTGCTACTAAGTGATTAACGGTAATATAGACAGCATGGAGATGCTGGGCAAAGAGGATTCATGTCCAGGGTGGGATTGAGCAGCATGGCACAAGGTTTCATCATGCGACTCAGAATGGGATGCAATTTAAAATGTATGAATTGTCTATTTTTGGAATTTTTTTATTTAATATGTTTGGACTGCAGTGGACTGCACATAACTGAAACTATAGTATGTAAAACTGCAGATAAGGGAAGCCTTCTGTACACACAAAATCTCTCTGTAATATTTTATAATTCTCTGTGTAGAGGGCTTCATGCATTTTTTTATTAAATTGTTTCCCTAGGTGTTTGATGCTATTTTAAATAGTATTTTTTAATAATTTTATTTACTGGATGTTTATTTCTATATAGAAATGAATTTCAATAGCTTGTTTTACCTTGACTTGTATTTAATGATGTTAATCAATTTAGATATTAATTAAATTATATATTTGCAGACTCTTTTAGATATCCTATGAAGAATCACATTTGCAAAAAATACCAGTTTTATTTTTCTTATTTTTTTAAATTTTCTCTTTTTTTTATTTAAAAAAAAAATTTCTTTCCTTCTGGATTAGCCTGGAGAGAACCTCTAATAGAAATCTGAATCAAAATGATCATATCCTTATTTTATTTTGGACCTCAAAGGGAGCATTTCACCTTTGCACGATTAAGTATGGTGTTTGCTGTAGGGGTTTCTCTTTTTTTGTAGTTATCCTTTCTATGATTAAGGAAATTCCCTTTTATTTCTGTTTTGAGGGTTATTTTCTCTCTTTTCTTTCTTTTGTTTTGAATAATGAATGATTGTTAAATTTCATCAAATGTATTTTATGCATCTGTTTAGATGAATGTGTGATTTTATCCTTTATTATTTTAAAGTGTGAATTCTAATTATAATTCTTAAATGTTAGACCAACCTTGAATTTCTGGAATAAAACCAAAGTAGCTGTGATGTATTAATCTCTTTCACATATTTTTTCATTCAGTTGGATAATACTTTTTTCAGGATTTTGAATCTATTTTCATGGGAAATATTGACATATATTGTCTTATCTTGTCAGGTTTTAATATCAATTTTATGCTAGTATCATAAAATGAGCGTGAAGGTTGCCTTTTTTCCTTGCTCCAAAAGGTTTTCTTTCATAAATACTTATTAGAATTTGCCAGCAAAGCTCTCTTGGCCTGGATTTTTTTGAGAAAATTTTTGTTTGGAACTATTCGTATTTTATGTGTTCTTATTTTTTATAAAAGTTTGTATATTTTATTGAAGTTCTTTGCATGAAATTGTCTATGATATTGCCTAATAATGTTATTAAATTTTGTAGAGTATGTAGTGATATTACCTTTTCTTTCCTAATGTTGGTTATTTGTGCCTTTTCTATTAATATTTCTTTCCTTGCACTGGATATTTATCAATTTTAATAATAATTTCAAAACACCAGCACCTTTGGGTTTGTTGGTACTTTCTATCATATAAGTGTTTTCTATTTCATTAATCTCTGCTCCTATATATCTTTACTATTTTCTTTCTTTTACATTCCTTGGGTTCATTGGCCATCCTTTTTTAACATCTTGAGACAGACGCTTGATAGTTGATTTTTAGACTTTCTTTTCTAATGTATGTGTATTCAGAGCTATAGATCTAAGCACATCTGTAGCTGAATTTTAAATATGGATATGCCATTTGCCATTGTCATCCACTTAAGAATATTTTCCAATTATCATTATGATTTCTTTTTTAAGCTTGTATAATTCACAAGTACACCGCCTAATTTCCCAGTATTTGAGGATTTTCTATTTTTGTTAGTTGTCAAATAAAAAATTATAGAAATTAGATGATCCTCTAGATGACGTCTTCCCTCTGAGAGGATTCATTCTTTTCATTCTTTGCTTCTGAATGGTCGCTGGACAGACCGGGAACAGACCATCTTAATCCAGTCAGGGTCTGATGAACTTCAGTCGCGGTGATGGCTGGTCTATTTCTGATTCACCTCTACCTCTGGGATGTAGTCCTTTAGGGTTGTATCCTAAATTCTTAGTTGTTTACAAGAACACCTTCACTATGGAAAGCGCAAATTGATATTTCGTTCCTCCCACCTGTGTGTAACCGCTTGGGTTTTAAGTCATCTGCTTTTGTACTTGGCACTTGCTTCAAAGGGTCAAGGAACATCAGATGCTGGGCTCATTTCTCTTGGCTTCTCTCTTCTCCCAGGTCTTGGCCTATAGATTTTTATCTTGGTAGACCTTTGATGTTTTCAAACAAATTATTGTAAATATTGTATACAGCTTTCCTAGTTCTCTGCTGGCTTGAAACAATTTACAGTGGCATTGCTGTGAGCAGAACTTTCCTAGGGTGTTATATTTTAAGTCAGAAGTCATTGATTTAAGTTACAGTTCTTCTGCTTGCCTGCAGAAGATAAATCAGCTAATCTCTCTATGCCTTAGTTTCCTCACATGAAAATTAGAAACCTAATAGTACTCACTTGACAGATTTATTGTTACGGTTAAAAGAGTATACTTAGGGAAAGTATTAGGAACTGTGCTAGATAAAAAAGTAAGTGCTATATAAAATTTTGCTATTATTGAAATATTTTAATTTTTATTATCATCCACATGCAGCACTGTCGTTGAGTTCTAGTCAGTCATCAATATATATTTTTTTGATTGTTTAGAGACAGGGTCTGTCACTTTGTTGCCTAGGCTGCTCTTGAACTCCTGGCACTGGCCTCCCAAAGTGTGAGCCACCACACCCAGCCAATATTGTTTAGTTTTGATTTTATACAAAAGACCTTAAAAAATATAACAGCACTTTATAACATAGGCTACAATTCAAAGATCATGTTAGAAACTTAAAGGTTGTGATATCAAGATGCTGTCATGCTGTAGTATTTAGGAAGTATTGTTACAGGTAGTTCCAGTTAGAAGTCTGTTCCTGAGTCTTACGAGTGTAGAGCATTGATCCTAATGCTGATGCCACTAGATTTGGGGATGATGGCTCAGACTAATCTAAGAGAGACTGATACATAAACCAAAATTGCAGGGTATTAATTTACAATGAAAACTCTGTCATGCCTTCCAAAAGTGCCTGTGCTAGTACTACCAATATATTCTTTTTTTGTATATAATTCTATTTGGGAAATTGCATTATGTTTAAGAAGTTACTTGGTGCACATGGACTAGGGCAGGACAAGAACTCTCCATCTAGAAGTGCAGGAGGCACACTTCCTTTCTCTAAGAATAGTCTTGCTTGGGGAGATATGGTACCAGCACATCATTAGGGAGGAACTGGTGTTAGTTTCTATCTTTCTGTTAGTTTGCCAGAGGGATCCTGCAGTAAGATCAGTGGTCCAGTGACATTGCTATCATTTAGTAGTTGCATGATCTCGGAAAGATTTCTTAAATGTCCTGGGCCTCCGTTTCTTATCTGCAAAGTGGAGCAGAAGCCTGCTTTTTAGGGGTCTTGTGATAATTAAATTGCATCATTGATTTAAGGCATTTTTATACCTCCTAAAATATAGAATATGCTCAGTAAATGGTAGCTGTTACACTTTTGGTCAAGAAAGTAGACTATTTCCTTATGTATTTTTGGCCATTATGTATTAATTTTATATTTTCACTGTTTAATGCCTGCCTCTAACTTCTGTCCTTTTACAATTGCAGGTGTTTCTCATTCGGTATTGGAGAAGGTGCCTCTACCAGCCTAATAAAAGGTATTGCCCGGGCATCAGGGGGCACCTCAGAATTTATCACAGGCAAAGACAGGATGCAGTCCAAGGTGAGGGACAGACTGACTGTGTCTGTCTAGAGGTGGCAATCCAGACCAAAGTGGAACGGGGTGGGGAACACTGTGCAAGGGCAGGAGTAGCAACTTTCCTCCAGGATACCTGTTCCTGTATCCCCAAGGCCTTAGGCTGTATACTTAGTTGGGCTACTTTTGGCCTCATGTAATAGAAGCCCACTGTAGTATCTGGAAATACGACATCTGGTTCCAGTAGCTGCAAGCTCGGAGACAAGATGCTGAAAGGCATCAGGGCCTTTGCATTTAAGACCAGACACAGACAAACTAAGAGCGTTGACTGTCAAGACTGCAATTCTAGGTCTGCGCTTTAGAACTTCTTTTTGTACTACATGCATCCTCCATGCAAAAGATACAAAAAAAAAGGAGAAGGAATAATCATGATATGTCTAATGGATTGGAAGAGGTAGTAAATTGCTATTCCATTTCATCTTTCTGCAAAAGGAGAAGACCCATCTGGTGGTATTTCTAAGCTCCTCTTTCCCAGTAGGTGCCACTTCTTATCTAGTCCCCTTCTCCAAGGGTCTCGTTACTCAAACATTTTCTTTATTTACAATTATGTGACTAAATATTTCAGCTTTGGCTTATTCATATGTAAAGCTTCTTCATATGTAAAGCCCATCTCCTAGAATAGTATTGAGGGGTAGGCATGACATGTATTATGTATCACATCTGATACATAATAAATGTTCAGTTAATTGTAGCTGCCATTGTCTGTATCATTTGTGTTTATTCTGTTCTCTTCCCCCCATTAGGCTCTCAGGACTCTGAAACGCTCTCTGCAGCCTGTGGTAGAGGATGTCTCTCTGAGCTGGCATTTGCCTCCTGGTCTGTCTGCTAAAATGCTTTCCCCAGAACAGACTGTCATCTTTAGGGGTCAGAGATTAATCATCTATGTCCAACTGTCCGGGAGGATGCCAGTGAGTTCTCATTCTTATTTGTTCCTCTGGTCAAAGAGCTACCACATTGACCATTCCACTAAAGCTGGTAGGTGGATTTCAATCTCAGCCAGAGACGGCACTTGCCAAGTAGAGCTAGCCTACTTCCTTCCCATCATTTCAGGTCTCTGGTTTCCTAGGCTACCTGATTCTTCATCAGATATTTTAATACATTGTTTTGGGTACCTGCCCCTGTTCTGATCCTTCCATGGATGATCTCTTTCTTCTGTCATTTCTACTCATCTCTAATTTGCAGGCAGCAGAGACAACAGGAGAAGTATGCCTCAAATACACACTCCAGGGCAAGACTTTTGAGGATAAGGTGACATTTCCTCTACAACCCAAGCCTGATGTCAAGTGAGAATTCAGTTTTCCCTTCCTTCCTTCCTTCCTTCCTTCCTTCCTTCCTTCCTTCTTTCCCTCCCTCCCTCCCTTCCTCCCTCCCTCCCTCCTTCCTTCCTTCTTTCCTCTGCCATCTTTGGGGATTAGATTTCTTCTCTTAATTCTGGGCTCCATTGTAGCTGTTTTCCTACAATCATTTTTTATTTCTAAACCACACAAGTCTTATCCCTCCCCTTATCTGACTTTATCTTAACTCTTCTATTCCTAACTTTTAGGAGCCCTGAGAAACTGGTATATGGATGTCTTTCCCTACATTTCAGTACTTTTTTATTTTTTCCTTTCAGCCTCACCATTCACCGCCTTGCTGCCAAGTCCTTGCTCCAGACCAAGGACATGGGCCTCAGGGAGACTCCAGCAAGTGATAAAAAAGATGCATTGAACCTTAGCCTTGAGTCTGGTGTCATAAGCTCCTTCACAGCTTTCATTGCTATCAATAAGGAGCTCAACAAGCCAGTTCAGGGGCCTCTGGCTCATAGGGACATCCCGAGGCCAATTCTGTTGGGTGCTTCTGCCCCGTTGAAGATAAAATGCCAATCAGGTAATGAGTTTTATTACATTCAAATTCATATAGAATAAAAGATTCTGACTATCTGAGCACATTATTTAAAGGAAAAGGCTGTGAAATGTTCTTAAGTGACTTTGTTTTCCTTATACCTCCACATCTAGGATTTCTGGTTAGTGTTAAACTTTTCTGTCCCAGGGAACTAGAATGCATCCCATTGGCAAGGAGATTTAAAATAATCCAAGAGAAAACAAAAAAACAAACATTAAAATGTAGAAAGTGCAGGTAAATACTGAGTAACCAAACTGCCTAATCTGAAGCTGATTTATCTTTTTTGTTGAGATACAATTCAAATATCATACAATTCACCCATTTAAAGTGTACAATCCAATGGATTTTAGTATGTTCACAGAGTTGTGCAACCATTGATTGCCACAATCAATTTTAGAGCATTTTCATCACCCAAGAAATAAACTTCATAACTATTAACAGATATTTCCCATTTCTCTCCCTGACCCCACTTATCTTCTCCTCCACTCCCCTCTCCACCAGTCCCAGTAATCACTTACCTACTTTCTATCTCTATATATTTGCCTATCCTGTCTTTATATATTTGTTCTGGACTTATTTTCCTTCTTTGTTTTTGAGACAGGGTCTCACTCTGTTGCCCAGGCTGGAGTATAGTGGCACAATCATGGCTTACTGCAGCCTCAACCTCCCAGGCTCAAGCAATCCTCCCACCTCAGCCTCCTGAGTGGCTGGGACTACAGGTGCATGCCACCATGCCCAGCTAATTTTTTTGTATTTTTCGTAGAGATGGGGTTTTGCCATTTTACCCAGGCTGTGGCTGGCTTATTTCACTTAGCATAATGTTCTCCAAGTTCATCTATGTTGTTGCAAATAACAGAATTTTGTTCTTCTTTATGGCTGAATAATGTTACATTGTGTATATATAGTACATTTTCATCATTCATTCATCCACTGATGGATACCTAGGTTGATTCCATGACTTGGCTATTGTGAATAGTGCTGATATCTCTTTGATATTACTGATTTCCCTTCTTTTGGGTATATATCCAACAGTGGGGTTGCTGGATCATATAGTAGCTCCATTTTTAACATTTTAAGGAGCCACAGTTTTCCACAATGGCTATACTAATTTACATTCTCACCATGGTATGCAAGCATTCCCTTTTCCCCATATCCTCGCCAGTACTTGTTACCTTTTGTCTTTTTGATGATAGCCATTCTGACAGGTATGAAGTGATATCTCATCATGGTTTTGATTTGCAATTTCCTGATAATTGGTAATGCTGAAATTTTCTCATATACCTGTTGGCCATTTGTATGTCTTCTTTTAAGAAGTGTCTATTCAAGTCTTTTGTCCATTTTTAAATAAGGTTATTTGCTTTCTTGGTTTTGAGTTAAATTCCTTCTGTACTTTGTATATATTAAACCCTTATCAGATGTTTGGTTTGCAAATATTTTCTCCCATTCCGTAGGTTGTCTCTTTACCATGTTGATTGTTTTCTTTGCTATACACAAGAGATAACTTTGCTTTTGTTACCCATGCTTTTGAGGTCATATCCAAAAATTATTGCCCAGACCAATGTCATAGATATTTTCCCTTATGTTTTCCTCTAGTTGTTTCATAGTTTCACCTCTTACACTTAAGACTTTAGTTCATTTGAGTTGGTTTTTCTATGTGATGAGAGATAAGGGTCTAATGTTATTCTTTCATATGTGTATATCCAGTTTTCCCAGTGCCATTTATTGAAGAGATGGTGTTTTACCTGTTGTGTTCTTAGCACTTTTGTCAAAAATTAGTTGGCTGTAAATGTGTGGATTTATTTCTGGGCTCTCCATTTCTGCTGCATTGGTCAGTGTCTGTTTTTATGCAAGTACCATGCTGTTTTGGTTACTATAGCTTTGTAGTATATTTTGAAGTCAGATAGTATGATGCCTCCAGCATTTTGTGTGTGTGTGTGTGTGTGTGTGTGTGTATGTGTTTTCTCAAGGTTACTTTGACTATGTTTTTATAATTCCATACAAATTTACGATTTTTTAATTCTGTGAAGAATGTCTTTGATATTTTCATAGGTATTGCATTGAATCTGTAAATTGCTTTGGGTATTATGGCCATTTTAGCAATATTTATTCTTCCAATTCAAGAACGTGAGATATCTTTACATTTATTTGTGTCTTCTTCAATTTCCTTCATCAATATCTTACAATTTTCAGTATAGAGATGTTTTACCTCCTCAGTTAAATTTATTCCTAAATGTTTTAATTATTTTGTAGCCATTGCAAATGAGATTGTTTTCTTGATTTCTGTTTCAGAGAGCTTGCTGTTTGTGTATAGAAACACTAATGACTTTTGTATGTTGATTTTATGTCCTTCAACTTTGCTGAGTTTGTTTATTCTATTTAACAGTTTTTTTTTTTTTGGTAGAGTCTTTAGGGTTTTCTATGTTTAAGATCATGTCATCTGCAAACAGGGGTAGTTTAACTTCCTCTTTTCCAATCTAGATTCTTTTTATTTATTTCTCTTGCCTAATTGCACTGGCTAGGACTTCCAGTACTATATTGAATAGAAGTGGTGAAAGTGAGCGTCCTGGTCTTGTTTCTGATTTTAGAGGAAATGCTTTCAACTTTTCCCTCTTCAATATTATATTAGCTGTGAGTTTGCCATAATTGTCTTTATTATGTTGAGGTACCTTTCATCTATACCTAATTTGTTGAGAGTTTTTATCATGATGTTGCATTTGTTTAATACTTTTTCTGCATCTATTGAAATGATCATATGTTTTTGTCCTTTTTTCTGTTAGTGTGATCCATGTTTATCAATTTATGTTTATTGAACCAACTTTTCGTCTCTTGGATGAATCCCATTTGATAATGATGCATGATCATTTTAATGTACTGCTGAATGTGGTTTGCTAATATTTTGTTGAGGATTGTGCATCTATGTTAATCAAGGATATTGGCCTGTAATTTTACTTTTGTTGTTGTATCTGGTTTTGGTGTCAGGGTAATGCTAGGAAGCTTGTTTTTAGGGTAACACTAGAGAGCTTGATGGAAGCAAGCTGACATATAGGAAAAAAAGTAGAGAAGTCAAGAACTTAGTAGTCCAGATGAGGTCAAAGATCAGGTAAAACAGAAATCTCTAAGTTAGAAAACTGGAAAAATCAGATATTGTATTTTAAAACTAGGAATTTAAAAAATTTTTTTTTTTGAGTCAGGATCTCACTCTGCTGCCCAGGTTGTAGTGCAGTGGTGTGATTGTAGTTCACTGCAGCCTCGATCTCTTGGGCTAAAGTGATTCTCCCACCTCAGCCTCCTGAGTAGGTAGGACTCTAGACATGCACCACCATGCCTGGCTAATTTTTAATTTTTATATTATTTAGAGATGAGGTCTCACTACATTGCCTAGGCTGGTCTCAAACTTCTGGCCTTGCGTGATCCTTCTGCCTGGGACTCCAGGCACATGTCACCATGCCCAGATAATTTTTAAAACTTTTTATAAAGATGAGGTCTTGCTACTTTGTCCAGGCTGGTATCAAGCTTGTAGGCTCAAGTGATCTTCCCACCTCAGCCTCCCGAAGTGTTAGAATTACAAGCATGAACCACTGTGCCCAGCTTCAATTTATTTTCTACGAGTGGAAGAATTCTGCATAATAACAAGGTCTTCATGGCTTGGGAGGAAGTGGCAGAAGTAGAATGAAGTGGAAGTCATTGGATTTGATGAAGTCAAAGAAGCTTTGCATTAGGGTGTTTTATAGGCTATCTACATGGGTGTTGAAATCTCTCAAGATGATGGTAGGCCTTTCAATGGAGTGGAAGTCCATGGTCTAGTTTTCAGATACTTTAGTGAATGATCGGAAGTAACAAAGAGATTGGAAGTAGACAATAGTGACGATATGTGGAAGGTAAACCACATTTAATGATCTGGATGCAGCATCAGGGACTGAAGAGGTTGCCAACCCTACCTCCCTACTTGAAGTGTGGTACACTGAGCAACAACCATTTGAGAGTGACGGAGGGAGAATAGTTTTTTGGGAGGATAAATTCAGTTTTAAGTTGAGACTTAGCTGGCAGAAGCCTCCTGTGGTAAAACTAAAGATGCAGGAAAAATTGTTTAGCATGTATCAGGGGTTCCAGAGGACACAGTGGAAGGAGAGCTCAGAGGGTGAGGGTTTGTGCAGAAGGTGGGCATATGAGAGAAAAATAGCACAGTAAGAGTGGTGACTGAAACCAATGTGGATGGGAGGGTATGTATCTCGAATTGTCAGGGTCCTTTGCCCACTGCAGAGAGCAGGGAGTGCCACTGTCTTAATGTTTCGATTTTTTCAGGTTTTCGAAAAGCCTTACCCTCTGACCGTCCTCCTTCTGCATCTCAGCCCAGAGGGGAAGTTATGTGTTATAAGGCCAAGACATTCCAGGTGGACGATTACAGTCTCTGTGGGTTGATAAGTCACAAGGACCAGCACAGTCCAGGTGAGTACCTTTATAGGAACATTTTCTCAACAATGTTTTTCTGTCACGTATATAAGACTAGGCAAGCTAAAATCTCGCAGTTACAGCTATGACAAGAGATGCATGTTTCTCAAAGAGACCCCCCGTGCGTTGGAAAAGATTCATTCCTCCACCCACAGAACCAACTTGGAAACTTACCATGCAGGCCTACAATGTGGCCTCCACCCACAGAACCAACTTGGAAACTTACCGAGGCAGGCCTCGGTTCACCCCTACAATCTATAGGCACTGACAAGCTAACCTTCGATGTTCTGCTGCCTGTGACTTTCTTTACCCAGGAGGTCATCAGTTTGAAAAGCACCGGGTAGAAGGTCAGATTTGTTCTGCCCCTGTGTTTCCCAGGGTCAGCACATCTAGGTTCATTAGCATATCATATAGGACCCTGAAACCTTCTATCCCAGTGGAGTCTAGGGCGACCCCTAGTCGAACAAACCCCCTTGGCCATCTCAGCTCACACAGCTTGCCTGCGGGCTGCCCCCACCCCCCGGCAGAGCCCCGCTGCCACCTTCTGTGAGCCCCTGTTACGCTGGTCATCCTTTCACAAGTAGGGTTTGAAGACCAATCTTCTAGATGTTGTCTGATGACTTTCTTTCTATTGCATGCTTGCTATGGCCTGTCTCTGAATTTAGCAGCCCTAAATTCAAGTGTGCTGAGGTGCCGATAGCTCCACAATTTCTCATCCTTCCCTTTTCTTTCTCCTCAAAGGCTTTGGAGAGAATCATCTTGTGCAGCTGATTTACCACCAAAATGCAAATGGTTCCTGGGATCTGAATGAAGATCTAGCCAAGGTCCTAGGTATGAGTTTGGAAGAAATAACGGCTGCACACCCTGCCGAGGTAAGATTCAATGGAAAAAGGAGTATGTATGTTTTTGAGAGAGAGAGGTCATCATTGAGAATTGAGGTGATTCAGGACCTACCTGAGGAAGGAAAATATAGGGGGGCCATAGACTAAATTAATTTGTAATAAATAGAGGCTGAAAATTTTTCCAGTCATGTTAGAGCAGAAAGAGCAAGGGATTAATGGGGAAGCTAGTAGGAATTGATGGTTTTTTGTTAGTGGATGACAAAGGGAAAGCAAAATTCCTCTTCCACTTTAATCATATTCCCTGCCAATCATCTTGGTTATATAACTAATATTTAGTGAGCAATTACTGTGTGCCAAGCACTGTGCTAAGCAGTTAATATTCGTGAGCTTATTTATTTCACACATTAATTTAATAAGGTAGATCCCATTTGTGTTGCTGTTTATAGATGAAGAAACTGAAGTTTAGGGAGGTCTAAAAATGTGTCTGAGTTTACCTAGCCCATCAGTGGCAGAGCCAGATTCAGTTCTAAGACTATCTGTCTTGAGAACCCCCAATAACCTCATTATTGCTCCTCTTCATACGGATGAAAGTGGTCCAGACGTTGGCAAAAGTTAACTGAAGTCAGGATAGGTAAAGTGTTGTTAATAGGAACCACCTAGTTGTTTCAGATGTATTTAAATATGCTGATAAGGATAAATTGCATTCCAGAATTTCAAGGTAACTTGCAAAATCTTCTAACACTCATTGAGAAGTTGTTAGGCATGAGACAGGTGCAAAAAGCCTGAAGGACAAATATCATTCTAAACTTTCAAAATGTGGAAGGAGATCAAATAAATTTCAGATATTCTGCAATTCCACTGTCCAATACAGTATCCACTAGTCACACGTGGCTATTGTGCCTTTGAAACATGGCTAATACAAATGAGGAACTAAATTTTTAATTGAATAGAGGTGTGCTATGGTAGGAAATACATACTAATTGCAAAGACTTTATATAAAAAGGAATAAAACATTTCATCAATAATTATTTTCATATTGATTGCATGTTAAGATGACTTTTTAATAGATTGGGTTAAATAAAATATATCAGTAAAATAATTACACCTCTTTATTTTTACTTTTTAAAATTTGGCTACTAGAAAATTTAAAATTACATATGTGTTTAGCATTATATTTTTATTGGAAAATGCTGTTCTAGAAAAAGTAATTAAAATAATAATTCATACACACTTGGAAGAGGATACAGGGATTATTACATGCACTGGCAACAAAAAACATCAGACTGACATTTCCTTCTTTGGAATGGTAACCAGGCCAACGAATCAAGTGAACCAACAGACCTGGTTTATCTGAATTTCAGTAAGGAATTTGATTTTTTTTTTTAATGATGAGAACATGGACCAAGTACAAACTAGTTGAAAACCCATGGCGCTGAATGATGAATTGATTTCAAACTTGACACAGATTTTTAGACCCACCAGACTCTGAATTCTCTGGAGGTCCACAGTTTCAATGAAGATTTAGATGAAGATAAAGACCAAGACTTTCCTATTTGTAGATGACAAAACTGGGAGATAAACTATCAGTCAAAAGAATCAGGATCCCAAAAAACCTCTGAATAATGAGTTGCAATTTTTCATTAAAAAAAAAAGAAAAACAACATAGTAGGAATAAAAGCTAAGGACTGTTTTGGGTTCCAAATTCCCAACTCTACAGGTAGAGAAGAGAGCATTTGCACATGAAAGTCAGAGGTTTTATTTATTTATTTATTTATTTATTTATTTATTTATTTTTTGAGACGGAGTCTCGCTCTGTCGCCCAGGCTGGAGTGCAGTGGCGCAATCTCGGCTCACTGCAAGCTCCGCCTTCCGGGTTCACGCCATTCTCCTGCCTCAGCCTCTCTGAGTAGCTGGGACTACAGGCGCCCGCCACCACGCCCGGCTAATTTCTTTGTATTTTTAGTAGAGATGGGGTTTCACGGTGGTCTCGATCTCCTGACCTCGTGATCCGCCCACCTCGGCCTCCCAAAGTGCTGGGATTACAAGCGTGAGCCCCCGCGCCAGGCCCAGAGGTTTTAGATGACTACAACTATGTGAATCAGAATATTTAACTAAGAAATGGAGGACAACAGGGTTACCTGAAATGGGCTGTGATTGTAGAATTCTATAAGTACATTTACCTCCAGATAGACCATTTAAGGAGATATATTTTTAAAATCATTACGCTGTTTGTTTTTAGACTAGGAGAACAAGCATGGGGATGCTTACTGCTTTGACATAAGCAGTCCTTTTAAGGAAGAGATGGAGGAATTGAGAATTCTAATCTGAAATAAGACCACTCAGAGAGGACATGATAGCCATTTCCAAGTTTTAAAAGTCATGATATAAAATAGGAATTTCCCTTGATCTCCTGACTCTAAAAGCTGAAGCTGGGAGCAGTGGGTGAAAACTCATGGGAGACAATTTTCTGCTGTATGGCTGAGATTTTCTATTGAGAAATAAGAGCAGTATAACTAGAATCAGAATATGTGGCCTTTAGTCTCACTTCTGTCATTTGCTAGATGGCTAAGTTTGAGCAAATCATTTTGTTAATACTTCCGTATGAAATCAGTTTTCTTTCTTAAAAATGTTTATTGATATTTTTTCATGATTTCTTTGGTTGGGGGGGTATAAGGGTTACAATTAAAAAAACTCATGAAGGTACTTTATAAACTATAAAGCAATTTTGCTTGTGTTTCTCTTACTAGAGCTGGGTAAGCCTTGTCTTAGGGGTTTCCAGAACTGTCCTGGTGGTTACACTGGATTTAAAACTTAGGATTTTCTATTTCGAGATTCAATGGATTGCTGCCCTGAGGTTTAAGGCCTGGCATTGTGCCTTGCAAGTAGTATCTGGAGGTAAAGAAAGACCAGGTAACTCCATCTAGTAGCATTTAGAAGGATGCTAAGTGAGGAGGGAGTGAAGCTTTTTGCATCCTTTTGAGGGGCTTCCTTCACCAACTGGAGCTCTCTATCTACTGTGCAGCTTGTGGATTCCTCAGGCTGGGCCACCATCCTGGCCGTGATCTGGCTGCATAGCAATGGTAAGGACTTGAAGTGTGAATGGGAGCTTCTGGAAAGGAAGGCCATGGCCTGGATGCGTGCCCATGCAGGTAGGAGCACAATCCTAAGGCCTGTCTCCTTCCCCTTCCCTGGCCTGGCAGAAAGTGACCACAAGAGAGTCCCATTGTCACCTGCCTCCACCATCCTGCTTCAGATCTTTACTAATCTTCCTGCTAGTTCTTTTCTTGGGAAGACAAGGGTGAAATATTAAATTGGGGACAAGGTAGGTGGGTGAGTAGGGAGGGACAGGGACACGAATGGGGAGTGTGAACTGTGAGAAGGACAAGTGGCATTGATTCTTCTTACTGTCTCAGTACCAAGCTGAGTAGAAGACAAGACTTGGTGCGTGTTCTCCTGGCTGTCTATTATCTCACTGCAGCTGAGGGTATCTGGGGCCAAAGAAGATTCAAGGAGAATCTGGGCAGTAAGAAGAGAAAAAGCAGGGATATTGAGGACAGATAAAAGCACAACTCAGGGTAGATGATCTGGGAGGTTTGGAGGAGCCTCTTATTGCAATCCTTCATCCCTGATTCTTGTTTTTCCTCACCACAGGCTCCACCATGCCTTCGGTTGTGAAAGCTGCTATTACTTTCCTGAAGTCATCTGTGGATCCTGCTATATTTTCCTTTTGAAGATACCATCCAGGAAAAGAAGTGCCTTTAATTTGCTACAGTCATTTCCTCTATTATCACTTTCGCTGTGATGATGTGTTCCTGTGTTTTATAACTCTTTATTTTTTGCCATAAAAGTAAAGGATGCTTACTCCACTTTGCTTCTCTGCTCCAGGTTCACTTTGGATATGATCTTTCTTTTCCCAACATATGCCCTCAGAAAAGTGACAGTGGTCCCAGAACCTATTCCCTTTCTTGAAGGAGTTCAAAACATTCATAGGCAGTAATGTTCCTTCCAGAGTTTCCAGGGAAACAACATGAAAAACAGGTGATATGAACTACGGACTAAAGATTGCAGCACTTATGTTAGGGAATGCTTGAATTAGAGAATTTTCTGCATTATCTTTGTTCACTTTCTATCTTACATACTTATCAGGACCATACTGGTAAGCTTGTGGAGGAGCAGTTACAGGGAAGTTGGAAGCCAACATCTGGATCAGTGTAATGTCAAGATCACAAAGAGAGAGACTCCAGGGGTCCACTGTGAGAGGTGACACTGTTGGGGACCTTCCTGATTCATTCTGCTTGGGCTTTGCTAGCTTGTACAATCTACATGCCTTTTCTTCCACTGCCTGAAAGACTTGGGATGAACTATAACGATTGGAGAGAGATGTTCCTCCTTAATCATGAAACACCTTAAGAAGAAGTCTATAATGCAATCCTCAGTCCTACCCTGAACCTATGAGTCCTCTAGGTCAGGCCCTGATCTAGTGCAGTAAAGGGAAGGGTGGGCTTAATGGGAACTTTGCCTGGGACCTGAATCTGGAGCACTTACCGCGTTAGGAAGAAAGGAGCTCCCCGTAATCACTCCTGACCCTTGTGTCTCATATGCCCTATCCTAGTGGAAATGACCCTATTTGATATGCTGTCCCTTAAAATAACTTGTATCAATATTAAAATAGCTATTTCTACCCTTCGATGAGTAAATGCAGTGGTTCTTAAAGTGGTCTTGTCTCCCTACCCCACAAATCTTTTGGTACTGCCATTTTGGGAAGCCAAGCTAGGATAGTAAATTGACCAGGACACAGTTGTGGAAATTTGACCTGAAGTTAGTGAAATAAAACTTAGTAGGGAAACAAAGCTTAGTAAGAGGTCTACTCTTCCATAGATTCATTTATTGAACTTAACGTTGGTTTTATTATCCCTTGTTTTCTGTCCCAGCTTTTCTGATGCCTCCACTGTTCCCATGGTATCCTGACCCTCTATCTTCTGTTGTAGGCTGACTTCTCTTATATGAAGCAAGTAAAGGATACTAATAAGAATACCACTGTGGAATCCTGACCATACCCTTAAATAGTTATGTGATGATGGGCAAATGATTTCACCCTCAGGCACTAAATACCCTCATCTGTAAAACTAAGGGATTAAACTAGAACTTTTTTTAACACTTTCGAATTCCACTCAATTCCTAGAGGAACATCAGTGCATTTTCACTCAGAAAGTGGGTGGACTAGGCCTGAGTTTCTTTAAGTTGTTGAGTTACCTGGTATTAGGAAGACTTGTGTGACTTGCATAGTGGAGTCTAATCTCTCAGTCTTTCTTCCAAGTTTGTTTATGCTGAATGTGATCTGTGGAACAGGGTTGTTAGAAATGCAGCTTGTTAGAAACGCAGAATTTTAGTCAATACCAGGAACTACTTTATTTAACAAGGCTCCCAGGTAGCATGCGTGCACATTGAAGTTTGAAAAGTAAAGGCTTAATATTTTCATGAAATAGGCTTATATCCAAGTCTGCCATCTAGATAGGCCCTACCTGTGTAATCTCAGAAAATAGTTTCTTAAGGACCATGAAACTTGCATAGTTAACTTCTGTGCACACAATGCTGTAACTTTACATTTATTACACGGAGCGTTTATTGTTTATCTCCTTTTTTCTCACCCTTCAGCTTCCAGACTGGGGCTTGCGGACTTAGTGCAGGGCTTTCTAAAACAAAAAACAAAATGAACCAAAAGAAACAAAAAAAAATTATCAACCTGTCTTTTGACCTCTTTAAAATAAGACAACTACAGTTTTAAAGTGGCATGGTTTTATTTTTCCATTTGGGCTCCCGCACAGTGAAATGTTGTGCCAACTGTAAATTCCTCGAATCTAAACAAGTGTCAGTCTTCATAATCAGCAAATGGCATTTTGGCACATTTGTTGAAACCCCATTTCAAGCCTGATGCTTTATGTTTTGGGAAAGTATAAAGAACCATCTGTAATTTCAGAAACTGGTGGTCCAGGCAAGGAGCCCAGGAGAGAAGCTGTTCTCATCTCCCATTAGTTGCCTTTATCTAGTACTTGTTTCCCCACAGCAGCAGACTTGGCCACAGGAAATGTGGCAGATACCATTCCTTCGAGATTCTTCCACTCAAACAGCCCAGGAGCTCCCCTGGAGGGTTCTCTGTTCTACATAGACTTCTTAATGAAATCCATCCCCTGTCTTCCCCAACTCTAACACAGTCCCACTCAGGGTCACTAAGCATCTGCTCTTCCTCTCCCAACTCACAGCAATTGCTTCCTTAAAAACAGTCCATCTGCTTTCTGGAGTATCTGATTGACCAGGAGAAAACCAAGAAAAAAACCCATTCAATGAACTATGTATTTTATCAGTTTGTGCCTCATATATTTTGATATTCTCGTAAGTGCATACACATTTAAAATTATTATACATCCTTGGAAAATTGACTCTTTTATCATTATTTAATGCTCAACTTTATTCCTGATTTTTGTTGTTGTTCTGAAGTTGGCTTTGTCTGAAATTTACGTTACTACTGCAGCTTTCTGCTGATTGGTTTTGGCAGGGTATGTCTTTCTCCATCCATTCACTTTTAGCCTATATGAGTCTTTATTTAAAGTGGATTTTTGGAAACAACATGTGGTTGGGTCTTATTTATTTGTTTTTGTTTGTTTTTAATCCACTCTGGTAATCACTACCTTTAAATTATCTACCCATATCATTTATATTTAGAGTAATTATTGATAAAATTAGGTTAATATCTACCATGTTTGTCAATTGTTTACTATTTATTGCATTTTTTTCTTTTATTTTTTCCTTTTATTTTTGCCTTTTCTGACTTTAACCAGGCATTTTGTGTGATTTCATTTTATCTCCACTCAATATGTCCATCATATTTCTTAAGAATTTTTTTAGTTGTAGCTCTGGGGTTTGCAGTAAGCATTTATCACTAATTTAAGCCCACCTTCAAGTTACACTATATCACTTTACATGTAGTGCAGTTACCTTATAACAGAGTATTCCTAATTCCTTCTTCCCATCCACTATGACATTGCTGCCATTCATTTCACTTATGTCTATATTTTAACTACCCAATTGTTACTATTATAACTTTAAACAGTTATCTTTCCGATTAATTAATAAGAAAATGAAAATATGTATTTCACTTTTATTTATTTCTTCCCTGACATTTCCTTTCTTTGCATAGATCTGAGTTTCTTACCTGTATCCTTTTTCTTCTTCCTGAAGAATTTGTCTTAATACTTCTTGTAGAACAGATCTGTGGGCAATGGATTCCCTTAGTTTTACTTTTTGTCTGGGGAAGTCCTTATTTCTTCTTCACTTGAAGCATAATTGTGCTGAACATATAGCTCCGTGTGTGTGTGTGTGTGTGTGTGTGTGTGTGTGTGTGTCTATTTTTTT